>NW_027605258.1:27500-35000 GCF_048128805.1 Centroberyx gerrardi
ACAACTACAACTGCTACTACTACTGCTACTGTAGCTAGTACTGCTACTACGACTATAGTACTACTACTACTGCTACTACTACAGTACTACTACTACTGCTACTACTACAGTACTACTACTACTGCTACTACTACAGTACTACTACTAGTGCTACTACTACAGTACTACTACTAGTGCTACTACTACTACTACTGCAACTACAGTACTACAACTACTACTACCACTACTACGACAGTACTACTGCTGCCACTACTACTACTGCTGCTACTACAGTACTACAACTACTAGTACTACTACTGCTGCTACTACTAGGTTTCATTATGAAAACATCTGAGCAGCCAATCAGAGAGTCAGAGATGTCCTTGTTGTCGCTCTATAATAATAATAATAATAATAATAATAATAATAATAATAATAATAATAACACCCCGGCCTCAGCAGTGATGCTCTGTGGCTCCGTGAGTCAGAACATGTTCAGCTTTATGATCAGTCACACACACACACACACACACACACACACACACACACACACACAGAGAGATGAGAGAGGGATCACACAGAGAGGTGTGGACAGCTTGGTGACACCTTACTGTGAAGCCTGAGTGTGTGTGTGTGTGTGTGTGAGTGTGTGTGTGTGTGTGTCAGTTCCTCTATCTCTATTTCCAGCTGTTGTTTAGCAGTACAAGCCGTTACTACCTCAGAGAACCAACACTTCCTGTTTCTAAATAGATATTTTAGAGATAAATCTGTAGGAAAACTGTATACTACACACTATACTGTACTACAAATGAAATGAATGTCTATAGTACTCAATACTGACCTTATGGTACTTCATGGTATTTCTATCTCCTGTAGTATTCCTATACGGTCTTGTAGTATGTTTGCAGTACTCACTACCTTCATCTCATGTGGTATGACTGTAGTATTCCTATAGGAACTCACAGTATACCTGCAGTACACAATAGTGAGTTTATAATGACGTCATTGTACTTTAAGACAGCATTATCTCCTATGGTATCAATATAGTATTCATATTATAATACTATAATACTCCTATGGGGATTTATAGTGTTTTTCAGTTCCTAGTGATCTTATAGTACTTTATGGGCATCACTATATAATCCTATAGTTTTCCTAGTGGCTCGTAGTGTGTCTGCAGTACTCTATAGTTAGTTTATAGTACTTTATAGTAATATTTGTAGTATTCCTACAGTAACTTCTAGTTTTGCAGTGATAAATGTGAAATATCTGGTTATCTGTTACAAAAAAAAAACTGCATAACAAAACTACATGACTTTACTTTTAAGTGAGCTAGTTAGTGAACAGTCAACTTTAGGTTTCTATCTGTGTACTTCAGTGTACTTCTGTGTACTTCAGGTTGACTCGGACAAATACTACAGTGTACTGAGGGGTATTTCAACTTCTGACTTCAAGCGACTTTCACTTTTAGGTTTAAAGTAGACTTGCAGTAGCAGTAGCAGTACAAGTACAAGTACAAGCCCGAGTGTACTATTCTCAAGTGAGTACAACAAAAGTAAAGAGTATCCTCTCTTCTTTTTAGTTTTACAGAAGTAATAATGTCTGCTGCTCGGTAGCGATAACTTGGTTTCCTGTTGTTTACAGCAGCAGGACACACACACACACACACACACACACGCACACACACACACACACACACACACACACACACACACACACAGACTTTAAAACACGAACAACAAGCTAACGTGCCGTACAGAAGTATAAAGAAGTATGAGACTCTTTAAATGAATAATAAAGCACGCGGACCTTTCTGAGTTCCTCCTCCAGCTCCGGACTTTAAACTTTAAACTTCAGGCTTTTCCTTCTTTCTCTCTTTCTTTTTCTCTCCTCCACTTCTTCTTTATTTCCTTTATTTTCCTCCGTTTCTTCCTGCTGGAACAGAATATTTCAGACTGCGGACTGAAAGAAAACTTTACTGCTTCAACTTTTTACTTTTTTTTAATCTGTTTTTTTTTTGTTGTTTATCAGCACGCAGCAGCTCAACTTTCTCAAGTTTTCTTTTTTTTTTTTCATCCGTTCTGCACATGGAGCTTTGTTTGGCGCGGCGTGATGACGTCAGGGTCCTAGCTGCTCTCCACGCCCCCTTCATGTTCACGATCATGATCTTTTTTCTTTTTTTTAATTTCTTTTTTAATAATACTCATAAACATGATTTTTATAATAAGAATGATAGTGTTGACTTATTTTTATAATTATTATAAACAACTGCCTATAAAGTTATGTAAATAATTATAATAATATAACAATACAATACATATATTATTATTATAATTGTTAATTTGAATGATTGTTATTAGGCTATTATTATTAACAATAACAATAACAAGGACAATAATAATAATAACAATGACAACAATAACATTGTATATAATACCTACAAATAAATATATAATATAATATAATATAATATATTCATAATAATAATAATAATAATAATACCTTAACCTTTAAAGAATCTAAACTCAACAAACAAACAATACACAAACACATACAATAAGTAAAATAAATAAAATAAATACACAAGCAAGTCAGATCCAGGAGGAATAATACTTTATTAATTACTAGATAGATTATATATATATCAAACAAAAACTAGATACATACATAAATACATATTTATAACCTTACAAATATATTTATGAACATACTTGGCACAAGAGACTTTTCCCAGTGGTTTAAATCAGGGATTCAGCAGAAAGATTCTCATTGATTTTTCACTTTAAATACAATATTAATAAGACAATTTCTATTTAAATCAGGCCAAATGTACAAAGATTTCATAATAACACAGCCTGGTTTGTGAAGGTATAGCTGCGGAATTAATATTTATATAATAAAATAAAGCTTATAAAGTTTATCAAGGAGATCAGCTGTACATTTGTGTGTTTCTTCATTCTGACGTGAAGAAGAAACACAGAAACTCAAATCTAGAATTAATTCAGATGAATCATCATATAAACACTGAGATCGCTTCAGAAATGTCCGCGGGTTTATACTTCTGTTTGTTTCCCCATACCTAAAACTTCCTTCCTCCCTCCCTCCCTCCTTCCTCTTTCAATTTTCCATCCCTCTCTCCTTCCCCTGAATCCTCATTCACAAACTTTCTTCCAAATAAATTTTGTGCTTCCAACCCAATCCAAGCTGTGGTTCATATATATATTTCTATTCAAATAGATCAGAGGTTTACATTGATTGTCTCCAGTTCTGCCATTTATCAAAAGCTCAGACTGATTTCTCTCGTTCTCCAGGGTTTGAAAAGCGACAGACATCTTTAATGTTTTTTATTTTTTCTGTAACATATTCTTTGAAATATGACAACTTCACTGTTTGTCTATTTCCAAATTAAAATGGAGTCTGAGGGTGAAAGAGACTCATGAACGATTTTGCGTCTGAGGGAATAAATAGTGTCTTTGGGTCTCTGGGTAAAGGAAGTTAGGGTTTTTACATGTTGGATCAAGGCCTCAAAGGTCCGAGGACAAGGAGGGTGTGTGTTGTAAATATTGGAATGTAGCCTCAACCTTCGAAGAGGCAGAAATACACTGTATAATGTGTATTATAAATCCTGAATATCGCAACTTGCTGACTTTAAATTAACTTGTAAATTCATCAATGGAAGCCTGGTTTGATGCTCCAAAATGTGTGTTTGATTTATTAAAATCAATATGATCAGTTTCCCCTTGGTGATCAATAAAGTTAATCTCATTTTATCTTGTATTTATTGATTAAAATAAAACTTTGTGAGTATAAAAACAGGGAGTGGATATTGCTCTTCTTCTACTGTAAAATATTGGAATGTTTGCTGCACCGTGAAAGAGAAGAGGACTGTGCTATGGTTCATATTGGAATGAGCCCTTGACCTCAAAGGGAAAGGTCACTTTGTATAGTTAGTATTGGAATGTAGCAAGGTAGGTACTGAACCCAAAGATAAGAGGCTTGGTTTAAAACCCTCAACCTCAATTGGAAAGGAGGATTTATATAGTTAGTGTTGGAACGCAGCAAACCTCTCAGTGAGGTTCAAGGCATGGAGCACAAGCATAGGAGGCTTGGTTTACTTCATAGTGGAATGAGCCCTCACCCTCAAACGGAGAGGAGACTTTGTGCAGTTAGTGGATCAAGGCATTGAGCTTCAGGATAGGAGGCTGTGTGCGCTTCATATTGGAATGTGGTCTCTCCCTCGTCCCTCTACCTTGTTTTACTTCCGAGGGACGTGTAATTAAACTCAAGTATAGGAAGCCGTACAGTTACATTGGAATGTAGCTTTTTTTTTAAGTAAGTAAGAAGGCTGTGTGTGTTTCATGTTGGAATGCTGCCTACCTTCAACCTCCAAAGACAGGAGACTGTTTAAACCTCTTATTGGAACAAGGCCCTTTCTCAATTATCCTTTGTGCTACATATTGGAATAAGACTTCTTTGAATTTAGATAGGAAGACTGTGTACTTCCTATTGGACTGTGGCCTCTATACCTGCAGGTGGGAACAGGTCTTTACAAAAACAAGGAGGTTGTTGACTTCAACATATTGGAACGCTGCCTCTAACTCTACCAAATTAGATTGTGTGTGCTTTATTTTGTAATGTTACCTCTACATCTCTAGAAAAGAGACTTTGGGAATACTTCATATTGGAATGCGGACTCGCCACCTTCTAAAGTAGGAATCTCTGCATAATTCATAATGGAACACAGCCCTCTATCTTCATGAACAGGAGACTGTGCATACTTGAAATTGGAATGGTGCACCCTCTATCTCCAGCTAGGCTTGACTGCTTTGCGTGAACACCTAGGAAACTAACTTCTTCATATTGGAATGTAGCCTCTGTATTCCTGGATAGGACACTTTGCATATGTCATGTTGGAATGTCCTTCCTTCTACTTCCATCTAGGTTTGAAGGGCTTTGCATGAAGACCTAGGAGACGGCCCATTTTTCATATTGGAACGCAGCCTCTATACTCTTTCAGGTAGGGTACATACTGTGCTTTATAATGGAACGTGTGCTTTATCTCCAACTAGGTTTGAGAGCTTTGCTTAGGAGACTGTTGTTGAATCTTGAATGAATTTGAATGCAGCCTCTCTACCCCCAAAAGTAGGAAACAGTGTCCATACTTCATATTGGAATGTAACCTTGGACCTCCCTTCTCCAGCTAAGCTTGAGGGTTTTGCTTAGGAAGACTCTCTATTCTTCAGATAGGAATGCATCCTTTCTTCCTGCAAGAGTAGGAGACAATGTCTATACTTCATATTGGAACGTAGCCTCTTATCTCCTGTGGATAAGAAAGGCATCAGGATGCAACCTCCGTACTGCTGAGGACACAAAACTGTGTCCATACTTCATATTGGAATGTAACCCTCTGACTTTCCCCTCCACCTCCAGTGAAGAAGGAAGGAATAGGAGACAGTGTCCAGACTTCATGTTGGAATGTAGCCTCTGATCTCTCCTGTTATCTCCAGCTCGGCTTGCTGGCCTTGCCCGAGTCCCTGGAGTGCGCCGACTTGTCGGAGAAGCCGCCGCTGTCGTTCCGCCTGTGGCCTTTAGGCGGCGCCAGCGGGTCGTGGAGCGGGGAGCGAGGAGGCGCCCTGATGCTGTGGGACCTCCGCAGGGGGGAGTCCTGGGCCGGGAGGAGGGGGGAGGAGGAGGAGGAGGAAGAGGATGGAAGGAGGAAGGAAGACTTGGAGACTCTCAGGGAGCCTGTTCGGATGAAGGTGGAGGCGCCGGGCGAGGAGGAGGAGGAGGCCTTGGGCGAGGTTTTAGGGGAGGAGTCAGAGCCGCCGTGGGGAGAGTGAGGAGCAGCAGGAGGAGCGAGGGTGGTGTGTGTCCGTCTGAAAGAGGAGGAGGCGGTGCTTCGGGTGAAACCAGGAAGTGTTGATGACGCAGGGGTTGTGACTTGGTGCAAGGGGGTCGCAGGGGCGCTGATGCTCCCTCCTCCTCCTCCTCCTCCCACCCCGGCCTGAGCGAGCGCCCGCAGTGTGGAGCGACACATCTTCTCCTCCGGCGGGGGTTTGGGTTTCGGCGCTGGCTTCCGGACGGACGGCCTTCTCTGCAAGACCTGGATCTGGTCTCGGGCGGATCCCGTGACACCTGAAACCTTCTGGTCCTTCAGGTCCTTGGATTCCTTGGGGTCCTTGTGGAGGCTGGAGCGGCGGGAGGAAGGGGCGGTGGAGGGCTTCTCTCCCCGCCGGAGGGAGGCGTTGTTGGGGTTGGAGGTGCTGGAGCCGCCCTGGTGGTGTCCGGGGGGCTTCTCCGGACGTTTGCCCAGGGACGGAGCACCTCGGCTGGGCTTGGAGATGGGCACGACCCTCCTCATGCCCTGGTTCTCCGAGCTGGTCAGGGTGCGGACCGGCTGCGGTCTGGAGGGTAAAGCGGAGTTTAGGGTTGAGGGTTTGAATCCGGCGGGTCGAGCTTTAGAGGGGAGGGTCTTGGCGGCCGGCTTGGACGAGGTCAACAGGTCACGCCTTTCATTGGCGGACGAATCGGCTTCTGTCCTTTCATTGGCTGCGTGACGGGGAGCAGTCTTGTTTTTGCTCTTTTCATCAGCTGATTGTTTATGAAGGGTCTCCAATCTTGTCTTTTCATTGGTGGAGCCCTCTGCTTCTCTCCTCTGATTGGCTAGTTGTTTGGCTTCCTCGGAGGCATCGGCGGTGAGAGCAGGCGTTTCATTGGCCGAGGCAGGCTCTGCTGGCGGTCGATTGGCGGAAGAGGCAGGAAATGACGGGTAATCACAGCGGGAGACAGGCACCGGTTGGCTGCTGATGGGTACAGGCACTGGCTGCTCATTGGCCAGCTGAGGCTTTGAAGGCGTGTGATTGGCTGGGATACAGGACGCCTCCTTGTTTCCTTCCTGGTTGTTGCTCCTACCCTGACCCTTCTCAATTTGTTCGTGTGTGTTATCAGTGCGTGTGTGAGGGAGTGTGTGCGCGCCTTCGGAGTGTGTGAGTGTGTGTGTGAGCTCGTCCGCTGCCTCACACACACCCGTCACACACCACACAACCACCTTTTCGTCTTTTCCCTCGGAGGCAGACCGCGACTCCGACGTTCCCTCCTCAGAATTCTCGAAATTCCCGATTCGCGAACTCTCTTCCGCTTCCTCGATTTGGGATTTGTCCATTCTCTCCTCTTCCAAATCTGTGGTTACTACATCGTCTTGAGACTGGAGACGGTGGTTTTGGTCGTCATAGAGAAGACCTTCGGCGACTTTGTTGAACGCTTGCAGCTCGGGGACCAGCGTTCGTTTCTCCAAAATCACCGACATGTTATTGGTATTGACAACGCCAGGTTTGGATTCATCGTCACTGCAGGCGATTTGTCCACTGGAATCCGGTTCGGCTTTTGATTTTTCAGCGGTTTCGGTGATTTTAGCCGTCTTTTCCCTCAAGTCAAAGTCAGTTTGGCTGCTAAAATCCCGGCCAAGTTGATCTGTGCTGTTGTTGTTGCGGTCGGATTGCGCCGGCTGCTGGTCCGGATCGG
>NW_027605259.1:0-40452 GCF_048128805.1 Centroberyx gerrardi
CATCCCGTTTTGCTATTATTAGGAGATTTCAGAACAGTGAATGAATACAAGGCTGGACGCTAGAGTAATTCAATTACTGTCTGGCAGTGCAGGCCTAGTTTTATAGTCTGCTCTGTGTGCGGTGAGCAGATCCACCGCTAAATGAACATGACAGACAATGGTCATCTCCCCCTGTTGTTACAAGCTAGCTGTTAGGCTGCTTCAGTAATATGAACCAGGCCTCCGGTTCCCAGAGTGTTTATGAGGCATAAAACAATGTTTTAATTTGGTACAAGATTTTCATTTATTTTCAGCATGTATGATCATATATGAGCTCATGAAAAATGTAGCACCAATATTGGCTGCCCCATTATTCTTACCGATGACTGTGACTTGCTTCCATTCTGAAAATATAGTCCAAGAAAATGTTCTGGGTCAAACTTTTCATCAAGTAACTGCACTTCTTTGCAGTTATTAGTTATTAATAACAAAAGTTGTTCAGAAACTCAAATCAAGACTACTATCAAGATATAAAAATGTAAATGTCTGTCAGCATATATATAAAATGATGTGCAATATAACATAAAATACATAACAATACATGGGAACATGTTATTTATTATATGTTATAACATATTACATTACATGTTAAAACCGTAGGTCATAATATATTATTATTGTTGTTGTAATATTTTGCTGTTTTGTTGTTGATGATGTTGTTGTTCTTCCAGTCCTTATGTTATTATTGTTGCTGTATTGTATTACCTATTACAGAACAGAAGGCTATAAAATTTCATTTTCTCACCCGACTGATTACCATAATAAATCTATGATACCATAGTACTTTAGCTATGAATGCCCTAGGAACAGTGGTATCCAGACCTTTTTCTTTTGGGACCCACATTTACAAAAGACAGGGACTCGCTATGGCTGTCCAGTTGCTTCATACAAAATAAGAATTGCTTAGTCAAAGCTGTCCATCCACAGAAGCCAGTCATCTCTCCAGACTAATTCAGAGCGAATCTGCGAATCAACTGAGTCCCATCCCAGTCTTTCAAAAACAATGCTTTTGTAAAATAAGCCCAGCCTCAGTATGACAAGCAGCTGGCTAGCCGGGGAGTCGGGGCTCGTAGCGCAGCTGATTGTGAGGCTCGGTGATGACGCTGCCGGTGGATGGATGTGCTGTGGTGTTGGGCAAGAGGGGTAAACTGTATTGATCCTGATCCAGTCTCATTTTTGTAAGCGGCCGGCGTTTCACGCTGTGTTTGGGCACCTTTTTGATGGCCCCTGACAGCCTCTGCTGAACGCTGTCGGAGACTATTTGACAGGCCGGACAAGGGTGGGGGAGAAGACAGGGAGGAGGAGGAACGGAGGGAGGAATGGAGGGAGGCGAAGGAGGAGGAGGAGGAGGAGGAGGAGGAGGAGGGTAGGCTGCTCAGCTCAGCGCCGGCTGGTGACAATCGCCTCAGCCTTGGAATCAATTCGCTCTGTTTACAGACCATTTCACAGCCCTTTACCTGTAACATCACTTGTGTCAGTCCCATAAATACCCCCAGATATATAATGGTTGAATTAGCATAATGGCTAAAGCAAGGCCCCGGACTGTGAGCACATAGGAAATGTCAACATGTTCTCTTCACTAAGCCAATTAGAGGCCATTAACAGGCCTGCTTGGCTGCAAACATCATCAAGGTTAAAGACAATACCCAGCAGCATCCCTCCAACCCTCTTTTTCACCGTTGTAATAGATGGGCCATAGAAACTGAAATGTTAGTAAACAGTAGGCCTGCTCAGACTTCTGCTGGTTCATCTCCAATCAGCCCGTGTATTCAGCCTTAAAGGGAAATGGCTGCCTCTGTACCGGCTGCACCAGAGTCTAACTGGCCTGTACTGTCCTGGCCTGTGGGAATAATTGTCAACCGTTTGGCTCACAACACCTCAAAGCAAAGACATGCCTGCTCCCAACTCCCTGATGTGGGCACCCATGCATAAAATGATGAACTTTAACATCTAATAATATGAATTTCCCATTTTCAAGATATTTTGCTTGATTAATTATTGGGTGAAACATACTGCAGAATATATTCATTATCTTTACAAGGACAAAAAAAAAAGGAATTACCTCAAAGATTATGACACGCTAATATTTTTGCATATTAAAAAGATAACACACATATGGTAAAGATCAAAAGGACAAGGTGGGCAACATTTACAGCCCACTGGTTACAACATGGAGCATGTGTTTAGTATGCTTGGCAAAAGTTAATGAATTTAAATGCATATTTAGAGTTGGTCTATTAACTGTTTCAAATAATTTGCTCAGTTGCACAGATTTTTTAGACATCTGGTAATCTTGCACATGCTAGCAAATTAATGATGGTGATAATGAGCACAGCTTTAAGATAAACATTAGCAAGTTATTATGTTCCTATCACAAAAATACAAGGTAAATACCTCACAAAATAGTACAGAGACAGATGTGGTTTTTAGAAAATTATTGAAGTTACCACAAAGGAATTTGTCCTAACCCTTTGATTGATGTCCAGAGTAAATTAAACTGGATTACTATACACAAGGCACAACAGCCTTCGGATTTACACAGAAATCTGAGCTGTGTGCGTGTACTTGTACTATCGGTTGAGCATTCAGCCCTCTGCCACCGTATAAAAACTGAAAGACAATAGTGCTAGTGTTAAGTAAAGGCCTTGAAAGTATTGCCACAAAACTGCAGAGGCAAGCAAGGCCGAGAGACAACGGTGCAGGACCACACATCATCCTATATGGCCTTAGAGAACAGTTAGCTGTGTACTGGCCAGATTAACCAAGCCCTCCTGCTCATTGGAAGCTCTCTGGATCCTACAGACTGCTGCAGCTTTTCAACAGTATTCAACTGGCTGTTCAGGACATTTTGAGTGGTTCACTTGGCTAATAAGGTGCCTAACATGGAAATATGGTTTCGAATGGAGATTGACCTTTGTCATACAGTAGGTTGCCTCCTCTCTCTCATAGTTACACATTCAGTTCTGTACTAATAAAGCAAAAATATACACACAATGGACAAAATATTAGGTACATCTTCCTGATATTGAGTTGCAGCCCCTTTTGCACAAGCCACATCTCAATTGGTATAGATTTGATAAGGGAAATCAATAAGGAATAATGGCTTTTACCTGGATTCACCTCATTAGTGTACTTCATGGAAAGAGTAAGTGTTCTTAATATTTTGCACTCAGGTTAGTTTTAGTCGGAGGTCTTAAATATTTGTATGGGTATTCGTATGGAAAACCTTCCCATGGAGCAGCTTTTGGTTCCAGAAACACAAACGCCAGTGTTTTGAATCATACAGAAAAACATGTATACCTGCTAACTACATTTTACCAACTATATTGATGCATTCTGCTTGATTGTGGGCTACAATCCTATACATAACCACTATGTATGCCATCATCCCCCTCCCCAGTTGACTCATAACAAATAGGCCAGTGCTTGGCGAAGTCACCCATCCGGCCAGCAGGCCTCACCTCACGTCTGCATCAGGATTCAGCCCACTGTCTGCTGCCCAGCTCCGCTCCGCTCAGCTCCGCTACGCTTAGCTCCGCTCTGCGGCCAGCCCCGGATGATAAGTCACCCAGCCAGCCAGTATTGATTGGGGGTCCTGGAGGCTTATACAAAGGCGAGGAGGGAGGTGACTGATTGTGTTTTACAGAGAACATTATCACTCCACTCAACGCAGGAGGGCCGACAGAATTTCCTCGCCCAAGAAATGGAGACGACCACCCGGGCTGGGAGTATATGACTTGACTCAGTGAAGCGCTAAGTCCAATTTGAAAGCCAAATTGTGGGGCTTAGAACAAAGGGGGAAAAAAGAGAGACGGTTACAGTTTGTCTGGTGATTTTTCTCTCTTTAGTGTTGACCAGTCCCTACAATACTACCCTTTCTATTTGCTGCATTTTCTATAAATTCATAAAAGCGCTGAAACAAATTGCCTTGCGCTGTACGTGCTCAGCATTTTCCCATTCACATCCCCACAGAGAGGCGAACTCTGTCACTGTAACATCAGTTTTTTGTCTCCTTCTTCCACCTTATATTTGGTTCTTTTTATTGCGACAGTGGGATATAGGCTAGCCTGGGATGACTTTGTCAAAGATAGGCTACAGGGAGCAAGGTGCTGCCATGCACTTAAACCAGCAGATGGATAAATCTATTTCTTATGGGAATTTAAATAACTTTTACAGTTTTATCTTAGTCTATTTGTTACTGAGAAGATTTATGCCAGAGCACGGGTCCTGGCATGGTTTTTATCAGTTCTGCTTGCAGATTAAATGTGGATCAGGGTGAGAGCTGCTCCCAGTGAATGCCATAATCCACAATTGAAGATGATCTTGTCTGCTAAAAAATTGCCTCAAGATGAATGCACCCCCTTTTTTGAAGCTTTTTCTCTCTCCGACTCTCTCTCTCCTTCCTCTTCTCTCCTGCTGCCTATCTCCCCATATCATTTTCTGCCTAAAGCTTGCGCTCTCCCCCAGTAATCAGGCAAGAGTATCAGGATCTAATAGACTCACACAAGCTCCCTTATCAGCCAGGTGCAATCTGGGGCTGCTGCCGCCTAACAAGGAATTAAACATTTTTCCATGCTGCTGCCGGCACTTTAATTGATTGATGCTAAAAGTTTGGAAAATAAAAGCCTGGTGCGTCAAGCGCGGTGCTGTTTCCCAGGCCCTGCCGGACCCCTCAGAGAGAGGGGCCCTGGATTAGAAGTGGCAGCTCGCATTTTCGGCATCAGCCGGCCCTGTCATCTCGGCCCAGCCAGGATGTGTGTGCGAATGTGTGTGTGTGTGTGTGGGGCGTGTGTGCCTGCCACTTCACATGGAGAGCAGCGGCTGAAAGACACATGTACTCGGAATAAGGGAATCAATAGAACACTTAATGAACAATTAGGAGAACAGCTGTAGGCCTGTCAGACACCCATCTGTACACAGATCTGCTCCGAGAGAGAGAGGGAGACAGAGAGAGGCCTAGCTGCAACACCAAGGCTATTGCTTCAGGACATGTCCAACCCCCCTTTACCCTATCTACATCCATTCACGCTCTCCTCCCCTCCCTCCCCTCCCCTCCCCTCCCTCAGCTCCAAGCTGTGACAGCCAGGCCCTATTTAGCCAAGCAGGCCTCCATCTCCCTCCATCCCTCACCTCCCATTAGCGGGAGAGGCCGCTAAAGATATGGAAATGGCACAAGACATCCTTCAGGCTCGCGTCAGGGGGAGGGGGGGGATCGATAAATTTGACAATCCATGGCATTTAATTAAAATGGCCGCCGGAAGCGAGGCAGTTTGTTTTTCCGTGTGAGCCCCAGCCCGGCGTTTATTGCTCAAATGAATACGTAAGTGTATTCATAAGCACCCCGTACATTAAATCCACCTTACTCTTTGCGACGGGGTGGGGGGGCCTTTCAACTTTTCCACGCTGCAGCGAGCACCGCGGACAGATGAAATTAATATCTCCACCTCTCCCCCCCCGCTGACTTTTAACGTATTCTTGATGCATAAAGAGATATCCTCCTCAACGAGGGCACTGACAAATGAACGTCGGCCGCAGTCAGCTCCTCTGATTTGCCTGTCTGTGACAGTGGCGACCTTATGTGCCAATCAGGAGGAAAAATAGTCAACAGTAAACGTACACTGACAGAGGCGTGGGATAGATAGGTTCAGCCTTCGTCTGGGCGGCTGACGTTTTTACGTGTAGATCAGCGGCCTATGACTGACAGGTATTATGGTTAACTAAGCACAGGGATCCGAGAGCAGTATCAGAGGATGGGCAGACTTTGATAATTGACCTTGTACAGCCTCTCCGTCGTTCTTTATTAAAACTTCATTTAAAGAAGAACAACCCCGGGTGGCTGCTGCTGAAGACGCTCTCTCACTCTCTCTATCTCTCTCTCTCCCTCCCTCCGCAGCCATAATGGATTAGATAGGAATCCATTATGCATTCCACACAAGAAAAAAGTAGGGCCCGAGACCTGCTTAAAAATATATTTTTAGTACTGAAAATTAATGTGTTCACACAAGCCACTGAATCATTTTAAATGTTCTTTTTTAGTATATTAGGTATATGTGTTGAGAAGACCTATATTTCAACGAGGCCATGGGCCCAGCGGTGCGAGAGTAATGGGCGTGTTAATTTATTCATGATTTTAGCTGTGTCGTTATCTGTGTTTTTTCTCGTGGTTGTTAGTGTATTGTTTTATAGTGTATACAATGTGCTTTGAAATCCATGTCTTGTGTTGTTGTGGGACGTCTCGCTCATTTCCGCACATCTACCCTTTACAGGGTTTAAATGTCAGCAAGGAAGAGATACCACCCCACCAGCCGGGACGCCTGCCTGTGTGTGCTCCATTGACCCACAGACACTTATAGAGAAGGTGTCAGCCTATACCTTCTGCACTCCACTGTAACCTCTGTTTTATCTACCATACTCTACAGACTGTGTTTAGGCCTAGATGCTTATATATCTGCAACACAGACAGTAGCCCACAGACTTCACATGGTAGCCTACCTGTATCTGCTGCACCACTGTAGCCTAAAGTGTGAATTTTGCTGGCAGTCGACACTAGCTGGTTTGTAAGCAAAAACTCTTAAGGATGCAGCTACCAAACAGTGTATACAGGGAACTGAAGTTAACTCTATGGCTGGTGTAACGCCATATTGACTCCCATTATGAACAATAACAGTTTTCAGGAAGTTTATATATAAGCGACCAGTAGGGTTTGATGGCTGGTGTTTTCAATCTAGCAGCTAAGCCCATGGATTTAATGTTGGTTTATCAGTGCTAGCATGGCTAAGCTAATATACAAGGTGTGGCTATAGTGAATGACCGCTTCAGCTCCCTATATGCAACTGCTTTGGCCTCAACTACCAGCAGATGTACAACAGTAATTAGTCGTGGCATTTCACCATCCTGACATTTCCACTTATCTCCAGTCTCTCTCTCTCTCTCTCTCTCTCTCTCTCTCTCTCTCTCTCTCTCTCTCTCTCTCACACACACACACACACACACACACACACAGCAGACCCCAGCTTTAATATTTGCCTTGGACAATGGTCCACTCATTGTCCACTCAAGAGTTTCAAAAAATGGAATGATTATCAGGCGTATAATTTTTTACAATTCTAATTTCTGGGGTATTAAAAGGTTAGATTGCACCATCAGGTTGACTGTGAGCGCAGGTGCTGATTAAGTTGATTCACTGAGGCAATTACGGCCGGATCCCCTTTAATTACTGTGGGTTTTATTGCGACTGCGTGATAATGGTGCACAGGGCCTGCAGGAGTTTTAGATGGAGATGAGATTGCACAGTATCACACACACACACACACACACACACACACACACACACACACAGATCCACACAGGACAGAAGAGATCTTTCACACAGACACTCACACACATAAATGCAAAAGAGAGGGAAAAAATGGCTCCCAGACACACACACACGCTCTCTCTCTGTCTCACACACACATGCACACACACTGTCGTTAGGCGGAGGGGTTGGGGAATACTAACTGGACAGAACTTACAGGCCATGGCAAGGCAGAGACTGATGTTGGCTACCATCCGACAGAGCTAAGACTAGTGCTGTGTAAGCTCAGGGGTGGTGTGTGTGTGTGTGTGTGTGTATGTGGAGGTGGGGTGGGGGGGGTTGGTTATAGTGTCTCCTAACTCTGTGATACACACACCTACATTGGGTTAAATTCACAATGTGTCCTGCCACACACATACACACGCACAGAAACAGACTGACACCTCGAGACACCCTCCTACCCTCCACATCCCCCTTCACACACACACACACACGCACACACTTGCCACCCCACTCAACGCAGGCGTGCAATGAGAGCCGAGTCGACAGCTACACAGCAGGCAATATCCCCTGCCTTCAGCCACGGTGCCTGTTTTCGGATGCATCTGGTTAGTAAAAGCTGACAGAGGGCCGGCCATGCCTCAGAGGACAGCGGAATGAGGAATTTCGGCGTTCCTCCGCATCACCCCTGAGACGTGGGAAACGCCGGAGTGCCCTCCACCCCCACCCCCACCCACACACACACGCACCACCGAGATGTGCTCCCAAGATTCCCTGTCACCGGGAATGGAAATCGAAAGCGGCACACACATCCGTTATCTAAATGTTAACTCCAGTGCCCTTCTTGTTGTCACAGCCGGGCGAGGTTAGCCAACACCAGGTGAGGAGCTTTGCTTTGGGCCCATGCCATGGTACACCCCTCTCCGCGGGAGGAGAGGGACGGCTCCCGCACAGACCAATCGCAACGGAGAGGGAATCTAACCTCCTCTATCCAGTTTGTTAGCCTATGTGAGTGAGGTCTAGCGGGGAGGGGGTTGTCATGCATCATGCAGATCTATCACAGTCATGTTCTAATCAGATTTTTCGCTTTATGGCTAATTGGCTGGTAAATAATTTGGCGCAAACGGTGATGGGCTTGTGTCACTGCTTTGTGCGTTCCTCTGGGTTTTCTTAGATTACCTGTCCACATTAAATAAAAATGTTTGAATTAATCTTTGATTTTATGGAATATGATACAATGCAGTAAAAATGAGATCTGTAAGCACTCTATCATTTAAAATAGTTACTATTCCATTCATACGGTCAAGATATGTCACAGAAATAGGGGAGAAAATCAAATAAAACTGCTTGTTTGGATATCCTAACTTTGGCTTGTATATACAGTATACAGAGGCCTTGTAAGGTTGGTGGTTGATCAATAATTTCAATGCAAATAGTGGCAGTTCATGCTCACACTACTTATTAGGTGCAGTGACCTAAAGGAATGATCGCAATATGACCTGTGATTGGTTGATTCAAAGGGGAGATCCAATCAGAACACAATCAACCTCCTTGTTGCTGACGATGAGCAAAACAGTTGGTTCAGGACCAGCTGTCATATTCAAGTAAAATCACAAGTTATCGCCATGTGTCTGATTCTTAAACTATGGGCCAACATAGGACACATTACAAGAGAAGCTGTTTTCATTAGACTGGGCCCCTGGGTGAGACCTTATTTCTCAATTTTTGAGTCCTGGAGTGGAAAAGTTGAAGAACCTTTGACCCAGTACGTACTGCAGGTCATGTTGGCAGGGTGGAGCACCCTCAAAGCTCTGTCCTGGGTGGCTCTCGGAGGTGCTGATGAATCACTGCATCGTGACATCTGCCTGGCCTCAACCCAGAAGAGATGTGCGAGGCATGCAACGTCTCAGCACTTCCCCGGGAGCCCCCCCCCTCCGTGAACAGGAAGGGGTGAGGGTGGAGGGAGGGAGGAGAGGGAGACGGGCGGAGACAAGTGGACCGATGCGTGGACGGACTGGAGACCGTGCATGCAGCCTGAATCCGGCACTGGAGGTATTTACGCTCCGACGGTCTGCGGGAGCCGGATATATTTAGCCGCCGTAGAGTTATCGCGCCGAGATGAGATTTCAAAGTGAGGTACCTGTTTGAAGATGCATGGCATTCCACGAGGGTGGGCGAGGGCCGCCGGGCATAAATCTAGCGCCCCTGCACCTGGTGTGAGGACAGGGAGGGGCACGTGTGACACCTGAGATTTGAAACGACTTCCACGTAACCCGTGCATGCGTAAACCGCACGCGCTCACACCGTGTAAATTTACACTACGAGTGAATGCACAAAAAAACTTCACTTCTTAAAAATGTCCACGCAGCCGCACACACCTACACACCCACACATTGTGCGTATTACACTTTCCCCCCCTGTGCCTTTCCTTTTCTGTTAGATCTAATTCCCCTGGATGTTCTCTCTGTCATCCATCATGGTCTGATCTTGGCTGGAGGAGATCCTGAGAACCACAGAGTTAGAAGGGATAGAAAAGACACTTTGTGGTGCATCGCAGTAATCTCCTTCAGTAACACCTAAGATGCCTGCTGCCACAGAGGTTTGATCATATTGTCATGGAAATGAGCGTCATTTTATATGTGGACGAAGCTCAAAAAGCTGGCAAACGTGTCTTCACGATGTGTACTCATTTGTTTCCTGGGTCCAATGCGAGGCACACCAATTCTCACATCTATGATAACATCAAAACATTTCTGTGGCGGCCATCTTAAGCGGATGAGCCAAAGAAATGACCTTTACGAATGGTGCTCTGAATGAGAAAGCCCTCTCTGTCTGTTTTCCCTCACTACTGAGAACAGAGCTTTCTTAGGCCTGGAAGGCAGCTAGCACTACCATTAAGAAGCGCCCTCTTTCATTATACATGCAACACCATTAATTACACTGGAGCAGAGGTGGCAAACAGTGAACAAACATCAAGCGAACAAACATCTAGTGCTGAGGAGTAACAGTAGGATTATCAGTAACAGACACAAATGAGGGGGATATTAAGTGAAGATTAACCTTTTATGGCATGAATTCATATTGACATAAGATCTGTGTTGTGCTAGTGTTAATATATTGGCAAGCATTCTGTGGTTCTCTGCATATTAAATCAAAATGTCTGAATCGTTCCAAGATTTCATGGAATATAACAGTTTTTTAGTGCTCATTTAGAATATGCCGTTATGTTTTTATTCTCAAAATCTAGCAGAAAATGGGGGGGGGGGGGGGGGGGGATTGACTTGAAAAGCTTGTTGTGATATCAAGCTTCATTTGGCCGCCCACAAATCACAACTGTGGTTTGTGTAGGAGGAAGCTTTTTCGAAAGGCCCCAGAGGTCTTGTTGTCCCAATGAAGGGTCTATTACTAATCTATCAGATCCAATCACAGTTTATGTTGATGTTCTTAAGATATCAGAAGACCTTGCTTGTTCCCCTCTCCCTTTTGATTTCACGCTGCTCTGAGGGCTACATGCCACAAAGCCATTCCCTCCTGTGGATGACACCAAAATAAAATCTTTATTGGGCGTCTCTGTGTCTTTACATGCACCCCCTCACACACACACTCCCCATCCATCTCTGGAACAGAAGGATGACTCTCACAGATTCTCTCTCTTGTGAGGAATTTACCCGGCTGCAGATTACATTTTCAGGAATCCGCAATGTCAATGACACTATTGGCAGCTGTGTTAAACAGGAGGGCATGGTGTGTGTGTGTGTGTGTGTGTATGTGTGTGTGCATGTAGGATGGAGTTGCTTTGTAAAGCCGCTACCCACTTATTGCATTTCCCCCGAGCCTGTGACTCATTAATCAAATATTCATACATCCCTGTAAATACATGGCGAACACAGCCGACCCTCACAGCGGTCCGTGCCCCCCAGCACAAACGCTCTTTCATGTTTGTGACAAAAATCCCCCAAATCCCCCGTCCCCCTCCCTCCGCCTCCCTCCTGTCCATTCAACCCTTCCTCTTCCTCTCCCGTCTTCCAAGGCATCAGAATGTCACCGGTCCTTTTGCCGCCGCATACTTGATGTTCCCGCTCTGTCCACACAGCCGGCCGGCCGTCCACTTAAAAACAACCACGGACAAACACACAGATCAGACAGGGGATCTAAATGATGCCTTTATGCCGCTGCTTCTCCATGGTGGAGATGAGAACAGATGAGGGATTCTTCTTCCTCTCTGTCCATCCATCCTCACCCTTGCCCTGGCACCCCCACACAAGGGACAGTTCCCTCCCTTAAAAAGCCCGGCTCATCATAATACAAGAATTTGTATTGTACGGGAAAACAGTCCGGCATTGCTCAAACCAAGGGGGCAACAGACAGATTATCCATGGTAACAGAGCTTTGCACACAAGGATATTTTCTTTTCCTCCACAGGCAGACACAATCGCCGCCAGTGTCACTGGGTCACATTTTTTCCGGTCCCTGGTTAATGGGCTGTAGAGATGGTTAGCACGTACGATTAGTTTTAATCTACTACATTTGACTGGGAGAGAAAGGGATTGAATACATTTCAACACACCACTGAGGTTTGCATCCAGCATTGAAAATGAGACAAACAGATTTTTTTTCTTCTTCTTCTTCTTCTTCAGTCGCTTCAAGTTCTTCAAGTGGAGCCAAAGGAAGCAAACCGATTAAGAAACTCAAATGTTTTGACTTTATTCAACTTTTCTGCACAGCAGTGTAAAAATCAATATTCTGCATTGCTGAGATTAATGACGTTTATTAATGCAAATAGAAATGTGGATGTAATGTAGGAAAGCACAAGTGATAGATTCAATAGTCTAAATATTGAAGTGAGCTGTACCAAGTCAAATTGCATGATCAAGTAATTGCCACTGAATTTGTAGCATAGGTGTGTATTAAGTTCTATGTTAAAGTAGCCATTGTGAAAGTGCTTTGTGACAATAGCAATGGATCATTCCTTATCACTTATTTCATGTGGGTAGCACTGGAAAAAATACACATTAAAAAAGACATGAAAAGTGGCATAATCAATATTAAAATAACACCTTGTGTGGAAAAAATAGCTTTCAAAAATAATGGCTTGAAATAGTTTGGCCACAACTGTTAATTGCACACAACATATATAAATAATAAAACTGAAATGCACTGTTATGCACTGTCAATATGTTCATGTAATGTAGATTGCTATTCCATATGAACTCTCTTTTGCAATGCCCAGAAGTGTATTTCTATTCATTAGCTCCTCAGCATCTGTTTTAACTCTGTGTGTGTGTGTGTGTGTTGTACAATAGATACTTAATAGTTTTGCAATCATCTACAGCACCCTGTTCTCAAGTGGCAATTTATAATAGATAGTGCTTACAGTGAGGTACAGCACACAACACTATTATCCCTCTCACATACTCTCCTGTCACCACCGGTCATTTTCACGGTGATGCATATCTCCGTCACAGTTAATACCACTCACACACGAAAACACGCAAAGGCAAGCAAACAATCGTATCATCACACAACATCATCATACATTATTGCTAAGAGAAAGAAATGAGCTCTAGTGTGGGCAAAAAGAAACGTTGGCAGAATTATTAAAATAGTGTCCTTCAGAAGCCGTGCGGTTCGGCTGCTGAGGTGTTTCAGACGGGTGGAGAATTAATCCTGTTTGATGAAACGTTCTTGGCAGAGTAGTTTGGAAAAGTTACTTGACTCAGTCTGTCTCAGAGAAACAGAAAGCCCTTGGCCCACATTTATCAAGGCTTTTTCCACACTCCTCTCAGCCCAGGGCCAACCAGGCTTTAGGGACTCAGTAGTCCAGGCCTAACTAGGTGTTTAGTTCTGGGCTAACAAAGATATTACGCTCACTCAGTCTAAAGAGGGCTAACACTGATTTCAGGGCTAGTTAACTCTGCTCTGCATCATGGTTGGCTTTGGCTTTATAAAGCGCTTTAGACTGGGACTGCTGATCTAGAGCTAGCGCTGATTCTGCCCAAATCCCCTTGAGACTGTCTCCTTCATTATGATCTGAGGTACAAAACTGATGAGAACTCCCAAAAATCTGGGGTGTTGATAAATAATCCCTATCAGTAGTCTGTCTTAAATCCACAAAATTAGAAACAATTGTGCAAAATGACTGGTGTTCCCCTTTATGACCCTGGATGAGCAGACAGAGAAAGTTAGGCCATTAAAATCAGCAGGGCCCGCCCAAAAAAATATTCCAATGCTTCCTGGTAGAACGTTCGGCAAGCTTACATTGCCAGGCAACAACTACAATTCCATCCAGTTAATAACAGTTTTAGCTAAAAATTGCCCGGCAACATTTCCAGGAAGTCTAAACTGAATCACTGTAGGCTTGAAAAGTTCCGTACGCCTCAGTGTCACAACATTATTAGACACTTTGGATACGGAGCAGTTTGACAAAGTCACCTCTCCATTCATTCAAAGAGGAACTTCCCTGTCCGTAGCCTTAAACAGCGGCGTCAGAGCAGGACAAAGTCCCCGGCGGTGGCGGCCGCCCTCCTCGGGTCACGGATGAAGGGCCACTCTCTCTTCTCTGGGGTCAGGCCTCCAGACAGGTCGTAATCTCTGCCGTGACCTTGCATGAAAGTGAACGCCGGGTATTTCTCCCGCGCCGACGGCTGCAGCACCTGAAACGAGAACGGAGCGGTGTTAAGCGCTATGTGTTACCCCTATACGTTTTCCTTAAGAATCTATCGCTATCAACGTATCCTCACCCTTGACCTGGCATTTCATGGCATTTGCCCTGCGTTTCATAATTTCATCTAACAAGGGGCATCTGGCTCCTTTTTTTTAATTCCCTTTCAGATTGGACATTTTAGCACACAAAAATAGAGACATAAGAGTCCTTCAAGTAGAAGCAGGATAAGTTTAAGGAGGGGAGACTCTGGTTCACAGCATCTAACCAACTGGCTGATTGGTTTGAAAACCAAGAACCAAGTCAGATTCATGGCTAAATGGTGCCACCTGCTGGTCAATTTCTATCACACTGTAAGACCCGCATTTCCCAATATAAACTGAAAAATGTATACAAAGTGAGCTATATTCACCACATTTCTTCCTTAATATTTTTTAGTTGTGAAATGACTAATGATGCTGGCAATGGATGAGTGATAAAAAAAAAAACCCTGCATTCCTCACCTTCGATAGCTCTTGGCTGATTCTCTCATAGTCATGGACACTTCTAGAATAGAAACCTATGGTGCAGCTCGGGTCCATCTTGCTGAAAGGCATCTTCTTTGGCGACGGGCAATGATACGACTAGACAAAAAGAGACAAAATACATCAAAATATTCATTCATTCACTGCGGGGCACAATATTGGATGGCTGCATCAACACTGAATAAGCTGTATTCTGCATCATTTGAAGAATGAAATCCCATTTATCCGCTGTCACAGCATACATAAATTTACAACTTGGGTGTGTTGTCACATTGTATACCACAGCATGCAAAGCAAAGTTGCTATACTGTGGTGTAATGATAAATGCTGCTTTTTATGTGTTGGTCCTGAAATATTCAGGCTCATAGTACCTGATCCTGTATTTGCCGTATTTCTCTTAAGCGGCAGCTTCACATATCTGAGCAGCAAATAAATCAGCAGATAGGGACTCGGTAATTGAGCAGAGGGCTGCTTTAAGATTCATACCCTTAAGTACTAACAGAAACTATTAAATTCACATTACTGGGGCCCCAGTCAGCTCGTCTGTGTAATTTCACATTACCTGGAGAGGGAAATCGCTGGTGCTGACATCCACAAAAGACTGACAGTAATGAGGGTCCATGTAAATCAAGCTGTCATCTGCAAGGACAAAACAAAAGACAAGTTATTCAAAAACATCGGATTATTACAAAAACGCGCTTCTCTCCAATTTCTATGCAGAACAGCTCAAAGTCACCCGCTCGGCCTACTGTTAGGCTTCTGTGCGTCAAATATGCCTCCCAGAAGGTTGTTGCTTTTTAATATCCACCAGGGTGGATTAAATTCTGCATAATCAGATGCGTTTGTACAAGCACATTCTTTACACCCACAAAAAAGGGGCTGTCATTTAATTTTTGTGTGGGGGAATTACTTTTACAAACACGCAATTATATTCGACCATTTGCATATGATAAATGCGGCGCTGAGCCGCGCCTTGGCAGGGAGAATGTATTGCTTGTCATTTAGACATCATCCACCACTGTATTTCAAATTGGTAAAATGTAAATGCGTAAATATTGACTGCCAAGATGTACAACTGAAGGTTCCTCCCGGCTCCTGAAGGTGATGGAGAGTGGCTCACTTTGGGGCCCGGATGAAATTTATGCATGCCTCCTATGGAAATCAATTACAGCACACAACTTGGGAGGTTTACTTGTGATAAATGGGCGAGGCTTTGATGGGTCAGAGAGAATAAAGTAAGCCCTGCTTCACTCGCTACCGTCTCCACTCCTCTCTGCTTTCCTCATGCAAACAGGAATGCATTAACTTACTTTGTCTCTTCATACAAGGAGGGTATATTATGCAAAACCATCTGCTATTCACACTAACCTCTCTCTCTCTCTCTCTCTCTCTCTCTGTGTCTCTCTCTTTTTTCCACTAGGCAAACACTAACCTTGAAATCCCACAAAGTAGCAGGCCTGTTTGGGCTTCCCTCCGATGATGCCTATGCAGTACTCCAGACTCAGGATGCTCTAAGTGCAGAGAGAAGGACAGAGAAACAGACAGACAGCTTGAATACTTTAAGCTTGGTTCCTTCATATTTCTATTACAGTAAAATGGGTATTTTCAATTCACCATTTCCCCCAGTGATCACTTCCTTTTTATGTTAATTACTCTTACTTTCTCACTCTATACCTTCATTACTCTTACTCTTGACACGCTATCTTATTCTTGGTGCCATGCCTCTTTTCATATGTGAAATTGCAAGCATTCAGTAACCAGCAGCGCAAAACTAGGGTTCCAAGGTACAAGTGTGTGTGTGTGTGTGTGTGTAATTCTCTGATCACAACCTAGTTAAACTTGTTTGGCTAAATGAAAGTTTGAGAAAAAACAATCCGTGATCAGCTTCTCACCTTTACAAAGTTAAAGTACTCGGGGTTGGTCTTCTCCCCGCCCAGCCGCACCGGGACGAGGATGATGACGGCTCGGCTGTCCGACAGGGAGGAGGCAGACGATTGGCTGTTCTGTGGGGGAGGGGCATCCGATCTCCCAGCAGAGGCCTGCCCCGCCCCTGATGCCCTGTGGCTATCGACGACATCGGCACTGTACACTGTGGAGGATCGATAACGCAAAAGGTCAGATGGGGGTCGTCTGTCTGTCTGTCTGTCTGCATGTCTGCCTCGTCTATCTGTCAGTTTGCTCTCCATCAGTCTTGTCTGTTCATCAGTCTGTCGGTCAATCAGTTGGTCTTCCTGTCTATCTTTTTGCAGCTGTTCCTGATTATTGAACTATGAGCATGACTTATATGGATTCTTTATGATTATAATGTTTTGTTTGTGGGATACAAAATTCCTCTGCATACTTTGGTCTGTGACATTCTCCAAATACATGTTTATTTGATACTCTGAAGTTGCTGGATTATATTTACACCTGGCATTAAAATGTGACATACACAGTGAAATGTATGGATCGGAGACCATGTTGCTTGTTGTTTTGTTGTTTGTTGTTAATGTGGCCAAATGCGTATATGACCACTTATGGAAGTGGATGATTGGATCTTCAATGCATCTTGGGTGCATTTACGGCTGGATTTTATGTGTTTTTGCTCTATCCGATTACAATCTGATCACCCAGGAAGCATGTGGGGGTCGTTGTGTCTGTAAGAGTGGAGTTCACATCAAGCTTGTAAACACACCAACACACACACGCTTGCACACAAACAGATACAGTATCTTGTACTCTGGCTATTGAGAAGAAGGACTTGAAATAAAGCCCAGGTTATTGGGGTTAAGAAGAGTTTGGAGTGGACGGTAGTGGATTTAGAATGGGTGTGTTTGCTGGAGAATGGACAGGGTGAGCCTCCTGTCGCCTCTCTCTGCTGCTCCCCAGGCTCCCAGCAGCAGGAGAGTTGGTAAAAATGAAGGGTCAGTTTGGGCGCTGTGCCCAGTACCCAGCTTTGTCAACAGCAGGATCATCTTTCATACCTGTACAGTCTTGGGAGACGTAGGCAGTTATACCCGCCAAGCCAGGGTCCGTCGCCTCCTCAACAGCTTTCCTAAGAGAGTTAAAGGAGGGAGAGGGAGAGAGAGAGAGAGAGAGAGAGAGAGAGAGAGAGAGAGAGAGAGAGAGAGAGAGAGAGAGAGAGAGAGAGAGAGACAGAGAGAGAGAGAGAGAGAGAAAGAGAGTGTGATTGAGAGGTTTTAAGTTCTTTTCAGAGGTTTTAATCCGTTTTTTAAAGGTTACACGTGGAGCTTACATGCTAATTCAACATCAGAGCTGTATGTATATTACCATGAACTTATAAACTTCTCTAATACTGACTTAATAAGAAGCAAACTGGTGTCGGCACCCAGAGGAAACCCAGGCGTAACCACTGAGCCACCGTGCCGCTCCATTGCAATGTAATGATTATTGTAAATAGGTTTAATAAAATGTGTGTCGATGTGATATAATAAAGTGGGCTTGAGTACTTGTGTGGGTCAATCTTCATTATAAATAAAGTATTTTAATAGTTCATTGTGCATGTTAGGAAAGAAGATTTGATGAGGTTGTAACAAGTCTGACTGTTTTGATCATGTAGTGTTACAAAGGCTATTTTATTTACAATTCTATACTTTTAATGTTTAACTTGGAGATTTTATAACTCTTTCAGGCTTTAATGATAAAGATGTTATGTACTATTTTGATGTATCAAACATTTGTCAAGGGTGAGCACTGCATTGATTAGAATTATGGTGGTAGTCCATTAAGCATGATATCATTATCATCACTAGTTATCAATTAGTTATTAAAACATTGCCTACTGACAATGCTTGCGATGCAAGTAAGAAAGAATTGACAAGGATATTGAGAACTACTGGGCTCTGCCTTCATCAGTATGCAGGCTGGAGGGATGTTATAGACTTTATAAAGGATTTGTATTGCTTCACACTGCCAACATCATGTCTCAGAAAAGGGATTGGTGCGGTTTCTCTGGCTCTATGTATTATTACGTGTGCATGTTTTTTATCTATTTGCATGCTGTTTATGCAACTTGAGCGTACATTTTATATAACCTGCCCACACAAGTTAATACTTTGTTACCACAAAATATTTTTTTTCTCCTACATGACGGCCAATCCCGGGCTCTGTAGCGGGCCTAATAAGGTTACTAGAACAGGCATTTCAGACATATGCAGCTCAACAATTACCGTTGAAAATCCTGCATTCTCTGTTTACACTTGGTTTTAAAATGTGTCTTGGGCGATCGGATCACAAGTGGACAGCCGAGACACATCGCCGTTTACACCTGTGTTTATCATGTGTCTCCAAGGTGTCCAGCTGACCACTTGTGTTCAGATTTCGTTACTGCCTACGTCACTTCCGCTAGAAGGTCAAAGGGCCCCGCGTTATTACGTCAGTCTGTCGCCAGACAATAGTGATGGGAATTCCAGCTCTTTTTAGTGAGCCAGATCATTTGGCTCAGCTCAGCAATAAGAGCCGGCTCTTTCGGCTCCCAAATGGCTCTTCATTTAGTACCACTTCTGGCTTTTAGAATTCAGCCAAATTTAGCAATGTTTTGACCTATGATTGGTATGTGTGCACATATATCACTTAAATTATTCAATGTAATTATACTAAACCTTATAATTTCCAGAATACCATAATTTTACATTATGTTTGGTATAAAAACCTTAAATAATGTAAAAACATCAAACACTATTACACGTGTGTATTGAACGTTTTATTTATATTGAACTATCCAAAACACAAACCATTCCAAACAAATGACACTCAAAACGGTGTGTGTGATATTTTTACCTTACAAATTCTACATTCTACCTTTAGGTTGTCTATGTTATTAAAATGCATCCAAATGCTACTTCGTTTGCGACTGTCACTCATCTTGTTTTCTGCTGTTCTGTCTGTCATCACACGTGATTGGTCGCACGCACATACACATCAACACAACATTCAGTCAGTGCATGGAGTGCGCATGGCCGAGCAGTGTGGCGAAAACATTATCCTATTATTCTTTCTTGTATTAATTTACAAAAAAAAAGAAAGAAAAAAAGAAATCGGCTCTCAGACGGGAGCCGGCTCCCATCGTTCACTTAAAGGAGCCGGCTCATAGAGCCGACTCGTTCGCGACCGACACATCACTACCAGACAAGCGCCAGATTTGTTTAGCACGGGCTAGCTAAGAAAACAGCAATGTTTCAAGAACTAATATACATGTACGGGCTATTCCAACTGTTGAGATTGACAGGACAAAGTCATTTGCGACTTGCAAAAGAGCGCAGGACAAGACGAAAAAGGAAGAATGTTAGAAAAGCAGTGGCTTTCGCCGCTGCTGTGATAGCCACAAGACCCCGAAGAGCGATATTGCACTCCAACCACGTACATCAGTGCTCCTCTCCATTTTTTCGAGCGTTGGCGCGCTGTCACCAAAACAACCACCACGTCCTGCATTGAAGACATATTTTCCTGTTACGTCCTTGTCGGGGACGCATCAGGACGCATTAGCGTTTATACTACAAAAGATATGTGGTCAAATGCGTCCCAGACAACCTCGGCAAGTGGTTTGAGTGATCGGATCACAATGTGTCTTGGTGGTTGTTTACACTTGTATTTAGCGCTGTCCACTTGTGATCCGATCGCCCAAGACGCATTTTAAAACCAAGTGTAAACAGGGTCTTATTGTAGATATAGATGCTTGCACTTCTAGTAAGCCTAGAAACTTAAGCGTGTTTTTTCCTTTTTACATCCAATCTTTTGCTACCTCTGCAACTTTATCCTCTCTTTTTAGATACTTTGTATTCAATCACGCCCCATAGTTGTGATTGAAATAATGTGACATGAACAGCAATAAGTCATTATTATGTAATTAAAGCCAGTGGTGGGGTGGATGTGGCATGATACATGCAATATAGTTACTCTCAGATCAAACCTTTTTCTCACTCTGTAATTAGACTTACTTGAAGATGTGTGCCACAACAGCGGGTCCGTACCAGTCCCCTGCCTGTTTCCCCACTGCCAGACCTAAGCGGACCAGCCTGTGGAGGCCCAGCTGAGCCGAGGGGCTGTCCCCAAACCAGGACACCAGAGTGCGGTGGTACACCTCTCTCAAGTGGGCGTCTGCCTCCTCCGCAGCCCCCTGGGCCTGGGCCTGGGCCTGGGCCCGGGCCTGGGGCAGGTGCAGGGGCAAGGGCCCGGGGTTGGAGGGGCTGGGAGAGCCCTGCAGAGAGGCCTCCAGGGACGCCACTAGACGCTTGGCTGCACTGGTAGTCCACGTTTCTGTGTCTAAAGGCTGGAGGGACAGCGCCTCCGACCAGGTCCAGTCTGTGGAGGAATAAATCATGTACAAAACATCAGCTACACTCAACATGAAAGAGCCAATGCAGATCAAAGATTACAGATCTAAAGTCACATTTTGAAACAAGTGTTAATACACCAAAGAAGGCTTGGGAACTATGTTTCCTAAACCACTAATGGAGGTAATTAGGAAAATCTATTTTCTATCCTTCTGTGGTGAACTAACACCTGAATTTTAAAGTGACTTGTTTACCAATGTCAGAGTCTTAACAACATCTTTGGATAATGCTAGGTGTTGAAGAAGCCAATATGCGTAGCTCAGTGGGGAACGATGGTGGCACAAATCAACATGTTGCACAACTGCAAGCCTATGCTTTTGATCACTAATCAAGACAACAATTTCCTGTTAGCATTTGAGAGCAATGCTAGAGTTGGTCGATCAGGATTAAAAACATCTCTCTCCAAATTTCAGGTTGAATACATATTTTTACTATGTATGTACTATACCACAGCTGTTGCAAGTAAATACAGTGGCTTACATGTGTTTTTGAGATAAATAATGTTAATCCCCACTGAACACAAAAATACCTGAATGCCTTGAGAGGGGACTGGGCTAGCGATTAAGGAATTAAAGGACAGGCTCTGAAAAATCCAGAACCTTTCCTTTGAGGGACCTTGAGGCATTATGCAGCAAAATACATATTACAAGAGTGATTTAAATGACCGCAACCTGACAAAATGGCAAATAGCTAGATAAATCATATATACGCTGAAGGGGAAATGGCTCTGTGTTTCCCAAATCTGATGTCACAGATGGAAGTTAATGAAAGGCACTTATTTGACCAGTTCTCTGTGAGAAGTTTTGAACCTGATCATTCCAGACATCCTTTATCAAAGTCCCACCTAGAATATCGCCATTAAGAGTCTTTCAGAACTTGTGAAATTAAAGTTTTTGCCTTAAATCTTCTGCTTTAACAGACAGAATCTAGAGTGCTTCAGTAAGAGAATAGGTATCATTCTATTCAATTATAAGTCTGAGTGTCCCAGTATTTCACTTTTACAGTGCCTTAGCCTTACAAACAGGGTGGGCGCCTAAGGCGGAGAGAATGGGAGTGGCCCAGGCTATAAATGGGGACAGAGTAGTGTCTAAGGCATTAACATAATGACCTTGATCCAAAGTGAATGAAAGTGAAATTGATCAATAAATATCCTTAAGTGGCCATTCGTCATTTTATAGAGAAATATTTCATTAATGACATATTTCGGATTTGACAGAAGAACAAGTTTTAAATATTGTTTTCCAAATGACTGCATTAAACTCGCAGTCGTCTCATTATGTGGACCCGTAAAGTCTAGGACTCTTCAGAGACAATAGAGCTCACAAAGATATGATCAACTTTGCTCATTTTAAAAGTCTTGCATCAAATAAATTAAACTTTCTGTTTCAGGTTGAGACTGCAGAAACTCTGACTAAGAGTCTGGTTCCCTAATCAGAAAAATAGAGAAACTGAAACTAACTGAACTGCAATATAGCAATTGAACATATTTTCAGTGCATTCCTGTATGGTCTAATTTGCAGTTAAGATACATGTAATTTTACAATGAATAACTAGGAAAGTTGATACATTTTATGTTTTATGTATTTTCATCCATTTTGCCTGCTGGGTAAACTGTTCCATTTACATTCTGAGCTTTTGGCAAATGAGGTTTAACCGTACAGGTGGTGAGTTAGACAGTGGGAGAGGGTTGAGAAGAGAATATAACAGGAAAATGTGGAAAACTGTGAGGAGGTCTTTACAAATTGGCTGCCAGAATAGACCTACGCAAATATCCCCTATCCCCTATGGGTCAGGACCTAAAATGGGCCACAGGCGTATTTCTGGTGGGTCCCCACATGACAAGAAACCTGGGTCTAGGCTAATGTCATTTGGCTTGTCATGGTTCAAACAGTCATTTCCTTTCATGGTCAAAACACACTTGAGCTTTTAGACCAAACAAGCCATAACCTTTACACACTGGGTGCACTTTGAGTGAACTATTCACTGTTGAATGATGGAGGTCAATGGAAAAATTGGACTTGTACTTTCATATACAGCAGGTGGATAATGATTTCTTTTTTCTTGGAAACTTCAGGAAGAAGATTCAAATGCTATCTGTAACCATGCCACATGCTACATATTGTGCTCAAGTATTATTCTATCCACACTATACCCTAAAATCCCAGTGAGATGTATTGAAGGAACCTGATGTCATGCCAGCAAGAAGGATTGGAAATAGAGCAGTTTGAAAGGAAAACCCTATCCAAAACCCTACAACCTACAGTATAAGGGAAGGTGTGACGTATCTTAGAAAATGAAAGTTTGCATACAATCTCAGAAAAAAAAATGTATGTGTGTATTATAATCCTTTTGTAACTCAAGAGAATCTGCAAAAAGTCAATGGAGCTGAATACTTTTGGAAGGCAGTGTGTACTGCAAACACTACCATGCCATCAACAAACTGACCTATACTTTTCGATATACATATGTGTGACATATACTCATATTTTAGGGTGAGAAGCTCTTTAAAGCAGGATGACCCACCACACCTACTCAATGGCAGGGAAACTCCGGGATAGATTAGCACCTTTAAATGAAGAATTAATAAAAAAAATATATATATTTTACAGATTTTACAGACTGTTTTCATGAAGCTGTGGTCAGGGGGGAACCTCCATCATATTGGCACTGGACCAACTGACTGGCTGATATCCAATATTTAGTTTGGACTCACCTCTGCCTAAGAAGTGCAGAGTAAGTGCCTGAGCCACCATCATCTGTCCTGCCCTCAGCATGCAGCCCCAGCCGCAGTCGGAGGCCAAGGTGGAGCCGGGCAGGGGGGGGAACTCCTCCCTGTAGGTCAGCCACACCCGGGATGCAAAATCCTTCCGAAAAGCCTCTGCGTTCCCCATGATAAGGTCCTCGTCACAGGCTTCATAGCAGGCTTCTGTAAGGCCGTCGTCATCTGAGGCAAACAAAGGCAACCAATTGAGGGTTTGTGGTTAACTTTTTCCCCTTTGTGTCCTCTGTTGGTCAGAAATCTACTGGCTCTAATCATTTTGTCCTCATGTATTAATCATTTTAAAGTTTCCTATTACACAAGAGATTTTAGCATGTCTATTTTTTTACCTATTGAGTAAGCCTATGTCTCATGCTGAAGCCCGTGGGTCAGTGCAGTGTGTTGTTTATTTTCTGAGACCATGTTCAGAGGGCTGTAACTTGAGCCAAAATATTTGAGGACAGAGTTAAAAATAATTTCCCACTTCCTCACTAATCATTTCTGGGGCAGAGGCATGCAAAATGTGAAACATTTTACAGTGTCACTATAGGACAAACAGTCTGTGCATGTTTATGCATGTGTATAAAACTTAATATACAACCACTGCAGGTCATCCAGTCTGTGTGTATGTGCATGTGTTATCACAACCATTGTAAGTGCCAATAGCTTTTTTGTATGTGTAAGTGTGTGTGTGTGTGTACACCGTACCTTCACACTTAAAATGGTAACATTTTCCCAGAAGAAGCACTGGGGAATTTCTACTGAACGAGGTCTTTGATTTCAGAGCCCAACCTAAAACAGACAGTAAAAACACTCACTGTCGTAGGTCACAGATGGTTAAATATAAGCTCTGAGACATCCTATTCACTCTGTTGACTAACACGCCTACAACACCCATTCAAAGCTCAAGTGCTGGCTCAATCCCAGAGCTCTTTGCATATTTCTCTCTGCCTTCCATCCCGTCTCTCTGCTGTAACTGTCACAAACAAGGTGGGAATAACCACTATCGTCTCAAAACGTAAACAACAAAATCCAAGAAACTAGCTTCCTGGTGAAACAAAGCAGACAGATCAGTGTGGACTGGATATGAAAAATAAATATTTAAAGGGCTGATTCAACAGCAGCAGGTTCTCAGAATACCACATCCTCTGATCCTTATCATGCCTATGTTGTCATGTGCTGCTCTGTTCCCATCTCATCGCTTAAGCAAACGATTGTTTTTGTTCTGCGTCCCCCTGAGTCCATCTTTTTGTGGATCCCTTTGCATTTCATGTCTACACACAGTCCAATTTAGGTTAACTGATAGGTCATATCTAGCTGTTGGAACAACTGACCTAGAATGTGAACTATATAGAAAGAAACGGTTCACTCTATAGAAACAGCAGTGCTGCAGGCGTGGGAAACACAGTGAATTCAAGGTTGCAAATGCACAGACAGGAGTAAACATGGGTGGTAGGGGTGTGTGCTTGCAGCGGCCTCAGGCAAAGTACTTACTGTACTTCACATTGTGCCACGCTGACAAGAACTTTGTCTTCATTTTTTCCACCTCGTCGCTCCCTTTATTCTCCATTTTGACCAGCAAGGAATGGGACCCATCCCAATGCAGCATACAACCCCTGGTACACGGTGGGGAAACACACACACACACACACACACACACACACACACACACACACACAGAGAGAGAGAGAGAGAGAGAGAGAGAGAGAGAGAGATAGAGAGAGAGAGAGAGAGAGAGAGAGAGAGAGAGAGAGAGAGAGAGAGAGTTGGCTGTAGCAGTAGCAGTTCCCAATGAAATCACAGCTGAGCTTACAGGGAGCACATCGTTACCTTACGTACAGCTTCTTCGATCCAGTTTTCTGTCATTCACAGCCGCTTTGAAACTCTGTCCAAGAGTTACAAAGTCGTCACGTTACATAAATACTGTAACAACGTCTCGCCATTTACTTGCGGTGTCACTAAACACGTTACATTGCCCAGTGACTGCCAATGTTTACATTTTGAGGAAGTAGAAGAGCCAAGTCAGCGGCTCTCGCGGTGTTTCCACCAGGGGCAAGGTCTAGAAACGATCGTTTTATGTAACAAGCTAACACGAGTGGGTGGCGTTTATTTTCCTTACAATTCCCAATCTCCCAAACGGAGACTCCGTTTGCCCGGGGTATCCGCTGCATCAAAACATGCGCCCCTCTTGTATAAAGGCTGGGTGAAGGGTGATAAAGCCCGAGGCGCAGCTACACCTAAAAATATTTAATCTCCCCCATCATATTACTATTACGATAGCTCTGTGAGATAACACTTAGATGATCATCCGAAAATAATAAGCAGTTTTTCCATTTTCCATTTACCCATTCTTTCAAACATGTTGGTCACACACCATCAGAAGTCCTGCTGCAGTAGTGCTTAAAATTACAGTCAATATAATATACAAATTTATTTCCAGAAGATGTGTTTTCTAGATGCTATTGTAATTTTGCTATTTTGTTTTACCTTTTATCAAATCTGTTTTGTTTGTATTACATTGTTACAGTACAATATAACATTGTAAATATATTTAGCATGTTTATTTATTACTAATTTAATTTTTTAAAAAAAGACTGTCTAGCAAGTGTGTGAGAGTAATTACTGCAATTAAAAATTGAAAACTGAAATATCGTCGTTGGATTAATATGTTGGTTGATTTTATTGTAATCAATGTTAATGGGGAGAAAATACTCAAATGTTTGTTCTATGTTCGCCCACCGGACAAAATTACCCACCGTTGGCTCGATGTCTGTGTACCTAGCAATGTACACCCAGCAGCCTACTATTTCATTCATTGTGTACCGTTACCTTTGCGCTAGGTGTGGCGTGTGTTCTCATTGGGTGTGTGCCGGTGCACACGACTACGTCCATTACGGTAGCGATTCCATTCTCCAGTTTTCCCGTTTTCCCTGTGGCCGTAGTGAGTGGAAAGCGGAGCCTGCCTGCTTGGGAATCTCGCTAAAAGCACATCAGCGGCCACTGCCATGGCTGAACGCCGCGCCTTCGCCCAAAAAATCAGCAGGTAAGGACTCGCCGCTCCAATATGAACACGTATAACACACACTGAGTACTTTGTCTAGGTTATGTGGCTTTTTTTATAGGTCGCCCTCAGAGCCCCGCTGTGGGAACCCTTTTACCACAGAGGCCCAGCCGCCAGCGCAGCCTGGCTGCTCCTAGCTAGCCGCTTGCTCGTTAGCCATATCATCAAAGATGCTCAGACCCACCCAGACAGACAGCGACACCAGCTAGCCGCCTTGCTTTCTTGATTTTTCTTACCGCTAGCAAGGGGGCGAGTTATATTATCGTTCATGTATCGTGTTGTGCAGTAGCCAAACAGGGGTTGTGTTTTCAGTAATTATCCGCACCGAGAGGGACTTGCTGTGTATTGAAAACCGCTGATTTTAGACAGCTAGCTACGCTGTCTAGCTAACGACAGGCAGTTTGGTAGTAGTGGCACTGGTAGAAACGGGACTGAACTTAAGTGGCATGTTTACTAAGACCTGGTTGATAGGAGAGAGCAGGCATCTGTCATCTAGTAAGTCTTGGAACAAAAGCCTCACTCAACAACCATCAAACAGCGATATTATAATCTGATCCCCGCCCCTCAGACAGATCAAAGTAAGCTCTTTAACAAAGGGCTTTGTGTGAATTTTCAGATGCCATCATCCCTGTCAGTGCTAAAGGATAGATAGGTAGATAGATAGATGCAAGGCTCTGGTAGAGATGAACAACTGTCTCCCCTTTTAAAGTGTAATGGCCACAGTTGCAAACATGTTTGCAGTCAAAGCTGTCATTGCTGATTCATTTCAGTGACATATGTTTAGCCTTAGTCAGTGATACAAGCCTGCATGTAGTTTCCAGTTCTGTCTAATCAATGTAAATGTTCTTATATGTACCAGTCACTGTCTAATACTGTAATACTTGCTTGCATCAGTCATTTTATAACTACATCTTGTACTCTGTTAATACTGTAATACTTGAAAGTTATGCACCAGTCACTTAATACCTACACACTGTACTCCTGCTGATCAACACTCAAATATTGTGATTCTGTTAATGCAGAAATTCTTGTATTGCTTTGCATTACTCACTTATATTATTACTGTTAATAGTGCAGTAATACTAATAAGGTAATACTGTGACCACAATAAATAGGTTTTCGTTTCACTGTGCACTTGTGTAAGGTGGAATGACAGTAAGATTGAAGGGAAGCGAATCGTGATAAGTTGTAGTAATACAAATAACACAGAGAAGGCCAGCTAATGTTTTTGTTCTCCCTCTGGAACTGTCACCACACATGTGCACACACCCACACCAAAACACAGAGTTCAAAACAGACCTCTTTACTGGCTGACGTAAGGCCTTACACCCTTCCAGAGGGATTATAATGATCTGAGGTTTTTTGGAAAGGAAGAACCTCTGCTATGAGTTCCTTTTTCTTTTTCCACATTGAAAGTCTGCAGTTAAATCCAAAAGGCTGTGCACGTCTTCATGTGGCTTTAGCAAGTCTGGCAGCCCATATTTGTTAGGTGGAGTTTGAAGGAGAACAACAATGCTTCTATTTTTTCTTCTCCATTTTAGAATTATTAAGTCGGGCAAAAACTCAAAATGGGTTGCAGGCTTGATTCTCAAGTAGAAGACTAACTTTCTCTTTTGGGTGCATAGCTGAAAAAGTTTAGTCTCCTGCAATATGATTCCTTCTTTAAACAGGATGTCCAGCTCTGTCACCTTCACAAAAAACCTTTGGGGAAGTAGCTGTGTGTGTGGGCGAGTGTGCACACATGCCTGTGTTAGTGTTCATGGTTTCTCACAGATTTTTAGATTAGGCTAGTGGACACTGTTTCCCTTGCAGCCGTGTTTCATTTTACAGTGAAAGTGGCACCTCTACCCATTCATGCATGTTGACTCTCAGTATTGGACGTGAAACAACATTGATGAATAGAAAACAACATCACATGTCTTAGTTTTTCCCTAAGCCACAGACTCCTGAATGCTTTGCTTATTCTTTATAGCTTCATGATCTTTAAAAGCCGGCAGCTTGTTGACAAGTGTTGTTACCCTTTTGGGACGAAAGCCAAGAAGGCGGTTTCCCTAATCAAGTTATTCCTCTGTGCAGTGACCAGTGCTAAATAAAGGTCTTGTTGGAGGCATTGGGGAGGACAGTGGAATGTGTTTGCCGGTTCAGTGCTCCTGCCTTTCTCCAGTGGTGACAGCACTGCGCTGCAGAGGCCACTGGATCTTCACTACATCATCATGTTTGTCCTGAGCTGGCAAGTTGGCTTGGCCAGCTTTCATTTTACTGCTTAAGATATTGATGGCCTTGACCTCTTGCGTTCAGCAGCCTGAGTCTGGTTTCCAGAGAGCATCTTCGCTTCAAGATCACCTCTGTCGGTTTTCTTTTATGTTGGAACAGAGATGACCTTAGAACTAAAATGGCTTTGGCAAAGCCAGCCCTGGTTATGACTTTGGCCATGACCTGGCTGACTTGATCACAGCTAATCTTTGCTCTCCATCACTGTAATGGTGGCCGGCTGTTTGAACTAACAGTTATGGGCAATTTAGCTTTCATTATGGATAGGGATGGGAAAATAGGACAAAATGTTGGTTATAGAGAACTAATGTGTCATGGAAAATACTAGTAATCATAAATGTTGGACTCTTATTGCCTCAATGTTACTTGTGTATCATGACCTTGAGTCTCCAGCACCCAGCTGTTGTCCTTGGTTGTAATTTGTTTGTGCCACTTTGGGCTCCTTGCTGCGTTGTTGTTTTGTTCAAGGCAACCGTCTCTGAGTGGTTTTGATGGTTGCTGTGATTTAAAGAGGCTGTGTATGTGTGTGGCCGCAGCAGCAGTTGAACACCATGAGCTTTGTGCTGACCACTGGGGTCCAGGCGGTTTTATTTGTTTCCCTCCTCTCTGTCTGGATGTAATATATGATGCTGTCAGAGGGGACACAGTATGGCTATGAGCAGAGTCACAGAGAGAGAACCCTCAAGGGACAGGAACCATAATACTCAATGTTAGTTAGCCTTGTCTTCAGCAGAAGTGCAGCTCAAGGCTATCTAGCCCACCTACCGCTCCTGTAGACTATCTAGTGTATTTACACACTGGCCTTGTTGGGTCATCCATATATCCCAGTAGCACTACCCTTATGATCATTCTGTACTTAGTTTCAGGCCTTAAATGGACCCTGGCAAAATACAGCCTCTGTTTGAGTATGATTTCAGATGTTTGGACTAGCTTATTTAAAGTGCCTGTGATTTATGTTGGCAGCGCTAAGCAGCCTCAGAAGTGGACACATGCGTTACAAGATAAGATGACCTGAAGTCTAGAGGATCTAGCCAAGGCTATCGTCTAGTATTCAAATAAGTTTAACTGTTTTGCCAAGGTCTGACCTAATATGCAGGCTATGTTTTTGTGTTGCTTGGCTAACCTCCCGAGTGGAGGTTGGAATCACAAGAGAGCTCTTGATACAAATCTATTAACATGATAATCACCACAATATGATAATATTGCAATTTCTAACACTGTGTAAGGATTACAATTTGATACTGTGATAAACCTTGCAATTTATCACCCCTGTTTTATTTTATTTTCACAGCAACAAGGTTAAATATCATCTAAGGCATACAATGTCAAACTGAATCATTTTCAACTGAACTGATCAAGAACAATAAATATACTTACAGGGTCCAGTGATCTACTGGGCTTAAAGCAATTTGCACTTTCCCCGACAATGTTTTAGTCTTATTTTGGATACTAAGGGAGATGGAGATTAAAAACTGTAATTGAACTGCCACCTGCAGAGATGTTCCCAAGTTTATTTCTCATTTCCATGTTAATATTTTGGGCTAAATGCGAGCAAAAAGCTTGCATCCTATAAGCATGACAAGCGTTCCAATCAGGCCAGCCAGTGACTGACTAGTTCACTGACTCAGCATGACTTGGACCAGTGGGCCGTCATTGTTGATGGACCATGTACTTAAGAGTCAAAGGCTTTGAATAAATTACTACGTACGTAGTTAGGAAGACTTTCAGTTACAATTTCAATTTTTTCTATCATTTTTTTTCATGCATCATTTGATAGAACATCATCACAGGTTTTCCATGAATATCCTTAAAATGTCATTAAAAATATCAGCAGGAAAATTATCTCAGTATTTCAGAATTTACATTTTTTCCCCTCTGCTACTCCTGAGATTTGTTGAATTTCCCAACCAGATTACCATTGAACCAGCCATGTATAATTTGTTGATCATGGACTCAAAAATGACAGTGTCTTCCTGATATTGACTGTTATCTCTCTCCCCCTCTCTCAACCCATCTCTCGTCTTTTTTGCAGGACTGTGGCAGCAGAGGTCAGGAAGCAGATAGCTGGCCAATATGGGGGCTCCCCACAGCTCCTCAAAAACCTCAATGTGGGGGCCGCTGCAAGCAACACAGTGAGTAGCCCACTCTCAAAGACCACTGGAAGGACGGAGCGTACCAACAAGAACCTCACTTGGACTGAGACGCTATTGTTAAGCCTGTTACAGCTGTGTTATACATGTCAAAACGCACCCTTTTTATCAGCCTGAATCACAAAGTGTGGCTGCAACAGAGAAGAGCATCCCATCTAATAACGGATGCCTTTGGTATCCTTTGGTATAAAGCAATCACAGACTGGGCCGGTTGGTAGAAATGAATGTGCTGTGTGCAGTTTAATGACGCCACGTTACATGATTACTGGGTATTATTGTCCTCAAAATTCAAACATTACCTCTCACTGCTATTTGAGGTTGCCAGCGTGCAAAAATTGCATAGTGTAGCTCTTGTTGACATCTGTGGCCTTGTGTTAAAGTCAATACCTGCTGACATTGGTATAAGTGTACCACTATATTGCAACCTACAGGAAGGACGTGATTATTTTTACTTGTGTTGTCCCCAGAATTTCAGGTTATTTGAATGTACAACTCCCATTTGTTCATGCCTTGCTAAACATCATGTCAGCCAACCATTAACAGGCCTGTTCATTCCATCCAGTCTCGCTGTACTGCAGTGTTTTTAGGGTTAACAGCTTTTGAGTCCTCTGGCCGGATATTGTGTTTGTTAAAGAGGTAGTGGCAATTGACCTTCAGCTGCTCTGTGCCAAAACGCCAGCAAACACTCCCCCTCTCCTCCTTAATTAGTCTAAAGTTGGCTTTTAATTAAACCGTGCAAGACTGTGTTTGTGTTCCAAATTCCTCGAGAGAGACAAACACACACACACACACTCACACACCCGCACTTAAATTGAACTGGCTGAAACAAAGATTCCCCCTGAGTTCTTCATTTAAGAGGCAGACTAAGACCCATGAAACCATTAGTCTATGCTTGAAGTAGCACACTTGCCAGGACTTGCTAATCTGGTTACTTGAGTCAGCGTAAGGGCATTTCGAAGCATTTGCCCGTATTAGAGATGCGTCTTCCTTAGAATCGATTTTCCCTCTTAGAATTAAAGATGATTCCATAAGCTACAACTGCTCTCTCAACACAGAAATAGACTCATAGATGGGTTTGATAGTGTCAGACAGTTCTGGGCCTGTTAGTGGTGTGCGTGGTGCAAACTCATGAATGAGTAATAACCCAAACATTACTGCTTTCCTCAGAGGTGGTGTGGGGAATTAAGCCTCCCACGCCTTGACTAAGATATTTACAATAAAATAAATAAACAGAGAAAGGCAGATAGGAGAAAATAGTGCATATGACATAATATTTCTTTACAGCTAATTAACATGCGTCTCCTCTGTCTTCCTTCTTCCCCCATCCCTCTCCCTCCCTCCCATCTTCCCCCCAGGTTCCCCTCACGGAGGCGGTGGAGCCGGTGGATTTTGAAGAGTACCTCATCACTCACCCTCCCGTCATCGAGTCGGGTCCCCTGAGAGACCTGATTGAGTTTCCCCCAGATGACATTGAGGTCATCTACACGCCCAGGGAGTGTCGCACAGTGGCACAGGCTGTCCCAGAGGAAGGGTAAGGGGTGTCAGACAACTGAAAGGAATTGTAGTAAAAAGCACGGAAGCACTGTACAGTCTCATGGCGCATTTATAGCGATGATGTCTAGTTCCTTCGGAATACAAGAAGAGTGGTGTGGGAGTTGCGTGGGAATTTGCAGCCAAGGTGTAAAGATTTTAAGTTAAATTTTCACAGTGATAAAACTTAGGCTAACTTGATTTTATTACTTAATGCTCAATAAAGTAAAGGCATGATTGGTAGAAAATGAGCTTCTCAAGTGTTGTAAACTGGGATGAAGTTTGACTGCGCACAAATTATAGAGGCATGAAGTTTCTAAGCCCTGACTGACTGACCTGAATTTGCCTGTTGATGACCACAGTGCTGTAGCAATAGCACCGGGACAAAAGGAGAAACAAGAATTGGAAAAAAGAGCTTAACTTTCATCCTGGCAAATGTTGCTGATCTGTCTTCCCCCAGAAAATGACAAGAGGGGCAACATGAATGTTAACTGTAGCTCAAGAATAGAACAATTAGGCAGCTGGCTCTTTTTTCAGCTCAAATAAACCTCCATGCATCCAGCTCAAGGCTACTCTCAACCTATTTGTGTTATATTCAAGTCTTTCATCTTGTCATAAAGTGTCGGTAGAAGCTTCCTGCAACCTCAGACACTTGTCTTCTATTTAAATCTTTTTTCCCCTCTGAACACTGAGCCAGCAGTGGGTATCAATTTAATTTTTTGTGCCAACAAGGGGGCGTGTTGTCTCTTAATCCCTTGTCAAGTCACCCTGTCTGCAAACCTGATTGTGCTCCACTGCTTAACCTACCTCAGGCTGCCAGGGGAAAACCCCTGCATGGCTATAAGGCTGACCTAACTCTATCAATAGAGATCTTCTCAGAGCCCTCCATGACGCATTATTTAACCCAATCACTGCACACAGGAAGTGTCTTCTTATATTCTTGTAACCTGATTATACCAATCAGTTCACCATCTACAGAAAATAGTTTTGCCTGTGTCTCGTATTCTACTTTGCTTCTTTCCCTGCTGATTCACTGTGGAAATATTTAGAACTTCCAATGACTCAGTGAAAAGAGAGAGGGACTCTTTTGCTGCAGTGTAGCTATTAACATTGATTGGATAGTGCTGATAAGTCTCTACACTGCCATATGGGGAAAAACTGAGACCCATTTTGTTCCATTTGAAGAGATTTTCAGCTTTGAATGCCTTTCTTTTGGTTTAATCCCAACTCATTTTAATGTTGGTTTTTTTAAGTCTTTGTATTAATATTACTCTTCTTAGTTGTTTTGAAAGCTTCCTGAATGCACCAGGTGCTTAAAGATGGCAGGCTTCTGGGTTTGATGTCATCACTTATCTCTTGGCAGTTCAGACAGAGAGGAGCACTGTGTGCACATTTCACTGTTTGATGTACCAGGAAGACTTGATGACATCAATCTAGGCACCTGCCATCTTTATTTACCTAGTCAAATGCATTTAAAGTATGAAGTATTTTATTATTAAAATAAAGCTCGTTTGATTGATTGATTGTGTCTGTATGCAGGGACACTGATCCCCATGTCAGAGACTGTGTCAGATCCTACACAGAGGACTGGGCCATCGTCAACAGAAAGTAAGGCTTGGCTAATAATTGTGAATTATATTGAGCTAATATAGCAACAATTCATATTGTGAACTTAATCATTATGTCCCACACAATAACATTCAAATGTTTTTTGCTTGCTCCTTCAGATACCACAAGCTTGGTACGGGCTTTAACCCCAACACTCTGGACAAGCAGAAGGAACGACAGAAAGGCCTGCCCAAACAAGTGTTTGAGGCTGATGAGATGCCAGACAGCAGCAGCTACCAGGATGACCAGGTACCACACCAGCATCAACTCGTACTAGTTTTACTCAAAGGGTTTTCACTGAACTGAGTTATTTGTATTGAATGATTGTCTGTGTTTAAGAAGATAAATCACTCAATAGTAAAAATCTGGTCAGTCTGCAAAAGTGGCCATTAACTGCATGTGCTCACCTCCTGCAACTTGGCCTCACACAGAGCCATGCTTAGCATAGCCATTACCATACTCACTGATCTGGTTAAGACTTCAAACAAAGCTGTTTTTCTCAAAAACTAATCAGCACAAATGCATAAAATTTAGCTCTGGATGATAGCAATACTCACAGTTTGTATGTAATTTGGTTCAAATAAACCTAGATGTTTTTAATGGAAGATATCTGCAACAGAACTCCATATGTCAAAACTTTTCCATGAATATCAGTACATAGAGAGCAGACTCTGGTCTTTATTTTTTTCCATGATATTTATATTCCATGATATTTGTGGTACCTACAAATAGGTGCAGAGTGAGAGCTTACTAGTTCTTCCTCCCTCAGTTATAGCATGGCACTAACACTGCATGGGTCAGGGGGTTCAAATCCCACTGGGGTCATGGATAGAAACTTTGCGTAAAAGCATCCACTAAAAGACATGTAATGTTATTTATAGGCTGTGGAACTTGACTGGAAACAGTAAACGGAACTGTTTGCAGTAAATGGAAGTTTTTGGGCACAAATCTGGCAACTCTGTCTCCATACAATCTGTATTGCTCTGGCTATTGAGAAGAATTTTGCACCAATCCAGTCTGAAAAGTACTTGCTGTGGTCAAATAAAATTTCCACCCCTGTTAGAGCGATGTTTCACTTCAACCTACCTTGATATTTGAATCAACACACTTGAGAATTTTGGGTTGGTGACTTGATTTGTTTTGGATGACCATAAGAACTTCAATATGACAATGTCCTAACGTGATTACTTTGTGTGTGCGCTTGCTAGTGTGTCTGCGTACACCTAAATTTGTGTGTGTGTTTGTTTTCTTGAAGGATGAGCTGAAGCGGCGGTCTATGTCGATAGACGACACCCCGCGGGGCAGCTGGGCCTGCAGCATCTTCGACCTGAAGAACTCCCTCCCCGACGCCCTCCTCCCCCACCTCCTCGACCGCTCCCCCAACGAGGAGATTGACCGGCACAACGAAGAGCAGCGCAAGTCCCACCGCCACCGCGAGCTCTTCGCCCTGCACCCCGCCCTCGATGAGGTACACCCTTCTACCTACGCTGGAATCTTTTTCATTAACCATGTAGTCCCATTGAGACCAAGAATAACAGACTTACAACATTCAACATGGATAAAATATGGAATCTGAATCTCCCAATAACCCAACTGCGACACACTGGGAGGGTTACTGGATTCAAATAAGCCAATGAACTAGCCTTGAAATAGCCTTTGTCTTTAAAAACAATCCAATAATGTCAGGAATTTACTTTTTAATGCATATAATTGCTGCATAAAATGTTTCTGCTGCAGTAGGGTGAACATGTCACTCATCTGGGCTCAGCTTTGCAAATCTCCACATTAATGCAATGGTTGTTAATGTTTTTGGTGCCACGGTACACTTTGGTGAGACATGAAAATCTAGGCACACCAAAGCACTAATTGCTTTGGAGTGTCACTAAAAGCCTTGTATGATCATGCAAGAGGGCCAGTGAGTGTGTTTCAAATTTTTGATGGAAAGGTTTGAGTATATACAATTAACTTTTAATGAAGTTAATGTGGGCAAAATCTTCAAGGCAGACCCGAGATCACTCCATGACACATCAGTGTTGCCTGCCACACTGGATGAGAAGCACTTCCCTGCATGTTGATCACAGGTCAATTTTGCAAATCCCCTCTGATGGTTAGGGATAGGAAAGAAGGCAGGGAAACTGATCTGTAAGCATCACTCAAGGGTACTTTAACCCTTGCAGTGAATCCTGCCAGTTAGAAATTGAAATGTGATGGATGGTTCCTTTTTAAATTTGTCCCATCTGAACTTCAAGGAATGGTGCTTCTCTGTTTCACGCAATGTGTTTTTAAGAACAATGCAGTCACATCTATTACACCTATTGCAAAGCACGATAAGGCAGGGGCCAGTGATTTCATGCCTCCTCATATAAAATACCAGCATGACTGAATGAATAGATTTTTATCTCATAGCAGCATCCATGCACACTCAGAAGTTCACAGCAGCAGTTTTCATATTTTTTAATGATTTTTCTCTGTAATTTTCCGTGTGAATGTGTAGGAGGAGCCCATCGAACGCCACTGTGTGCCTGATGTGCCTAAAGAACACTTTGGCCAGAGGCTACTCGTCAAGTGCTTGTCCTTGAAGTAAGTGGTGGACGGCCAGGAAAAAAAAGCCTTTTAGCGCCGCACTCTTTCTTTTTTTTTTAACTGCCGCTTTCTGCTGACCCACTCCTTTTTTTCCCCTCCCCTTGAAGGTTTGAGATCGAAATTGAACCCATATTCGCTAGTTTGGCCTTATACGATGTCAAGGAGAAGAAAAAGGTAAGCTGTTATGCTTTCCTCAGTGCCACCTCAGCCCTGAGTTGTTGGGTCACTTCTGCAGACCATTAAAATTGTTGGGAGGCCAACACGAATTCGATGAGTGGACTATAAAAGTTTATGTAGTGGCCCTGTTATGCTTGTTGGAATGCAGTTAAATCATAAGCCGGTACTATGTATCTATCTTAGAACCACATCCACCCTCTGTCTCTTTCTCCTCCCTCTGTAGCTGACAAACACTAGAGGGTAGCAGTTACCGTGATGAGCAGATCTCTCATGTATATTGCTCTGCTCAAGAGCTCCACTATTTCAGAAGTGGGCATTTTATCACTGAGATGTTGGCATGTCTGTCACCCACCATGAGCAAGGAATCAAGTTGCACTAACAGAGCCATACGCTCAAGAATTAAGATTGAATACTAACTGATTGTATGCTGCCTTTCAGCGCAAATCTATGTCATGGTCATATTACGTTTTAAGTTTGTTTAGTGATCATGTGTTGACCTAGATGTAAGTTTTGTGTTGTGTTCATAGTATATTTATCATTTACTGTGTGTGTGTGTGTTTGTATGTGTGTGTGTGTCCCTCAGATATCGGAGAACTTTTTCTTTGACCTGAACTCTGAGCAGACCAAGGCAATGTTGCGTCCGCACATCCAGACGGCGGCCATCTCCACCCTGGCACGCTCCGCCATATTCTCCATCACCTACCCCTCCCAAGATGTCTTCCTGGTTATCCAGGTCAGACCATGATGACATCTTTTTCTCTCTTTCTTCCTTGCTTGTCCGGAGGTGTCAATTTAGAATGCAGGAATTGAATGGTGCTGGGGAAAGTATCAAGATGGGTAATGGACACAAGTCTTCTTTTGGAGGAAAAAAGTTACTTCTTGTATTTACAGAGAGACACTGTGTGTTCATTGCATGTGTATTGCTGTGTCTCTATCTGCCAGTATTTCTCTGTGTTGCATGTTCAGTCCATTGCTGTGTCTGGTGTGACTGAAAGCTCTGTGTTTTGTCCCCAGCTGGAGAAGGTACTGCAGCAAGGTGATATTGGAGAGTGCGCTGAGCCCTACATGGTCTTCAAAGAGTCTGACGCTGCCAAGGTATGAGCAGTCTGAAGCATCATTACTAAGATGATGAGTGGGACCCAAAATAGTTTAGAGGCTTGTTTCTAATATATGACAAGAGTGCTAATATGTTATGACAAGAGAATAAGTATGTTTGTTATGGCCCACTATTTTAGCCGCATTGTCCCATTTACTAGCTCGTATCCCAAGTCCTGGCTGGTTAACATTCCCTCTTCTTTTTGTAGAATAAAGAGAAGCTGGAGAAGCTTCGCAGCCAGTCGGAGCAGTTCTGCCAGCGTCTGGGCCGCTACCGCATGCCCTTTGCCTGGACCGCCATCCACTTGATGAACATCGTCAACAGTGCTGGCAGTCTGGAGAGAGACACAGAGCTGGAGATGAGCCTCTCAGGTCAGACACTTAACCCTCCTGTTGTCCTTGGGTCAGTGTGACCCAAATACAACTTTGAAGGTGGAAAATGGCAAAAATCATTGGTGTAGCACTTTCACCTTTCATGATTTCTCCTACAATGACCCAAAAAAGCAAAAATGACTCAGTGATTTTCTCTACTGGGTGCTTTGGGTCAATATGACCCAAATATGAATTTGAAGTATGTATTTGGATCATTCTGCTCACATTACACACAAACACTCAATTCTATCTCTCTCACATACACACACACCAACACGTAAGTACACAAACTGTGTACTCGTGCACACACACGTGCACAAACACATCCATACTTGCATATATGCACTTTGGTCTCCTCCTGTATTGAGATCCTGTATTGGAAATTACTGGAGCCTATCTTCACTCTCAATTTTACCCACTGCTAAACACACACACACACACACACACACACACACTATGCATCTGGCCAATTCGGTGGCCTGTAGGTGGTGCTATAGGCTCCAAAAGTGTCTGACCTCAAATAGACTGCACAGATTTGTTCTGCGTGAAAAGAGGACAATAAGGCAATTTTCATTTTGTTTTTTAGCTTATACAGACTTACTGTCCCACTGTCAGATATTGTTATCAGGGACCAGAGACTGTAGCAGAAGCCTGGCAGTCACACATGAGGCTCATGGGCACATTGATGCATTATCACACTTTAAAAGCTTTATCTAAAAACGACTTTCCAACAACAAATAAAGCAGATTCAAATGGGGGGCAAAACATCCAAACAGTGTCCAGCCATATTGATTGTTGCCGTGTTATTTTGAGTTTGACCCTTTGTTTTTGTCTAACCTTTGACCACACAAGGTCAGGTTTCTTTGATCCCGACTCTGGCTGCAGCGTTTTTGTTGCTAGGCAGTTACTACAGATTCTCTGTCACATGGGACAAAAAATGGGATTCATAATGAGCTTGTTCTATCATCCCTAAAAAGACAAAGCTGTCAACAATCATAGTTAGGAAAAAAAAACCTGTTTGCAAAGTGTTGAATGCCTTTTTATTGGTTGTGTGCAGAGAGAAAAGGCTCGTGGTCTGAGCGGAGGAACTCTAGCATTATGGGAAGGCGTTCTCTGGAGAGAACCACCAGTGGAGATGAGTCATGCAGTCTGACAGGCTTCAGACCCGCCACGCTTACCGTCACCAACTTCTTCAAACAGGTCTGCACCAACACCCATGTAGCATGCACACGCAAACACACAAAATTATGTTTTATTTAACCTTTGTTTAGCCAGACAGGTCAATTGAGAATAAACAGTCATGCTTACTACACACTGTTTTACTCTGTTCTGCTTTGTCTTTGTTTTTATTTTGATAACTTTTTTTATGTTGCATGTATGTGTATTTTAGGAGGGGGACAGGTTGAGTGATGAGGATCTATATAAGTTCCTGGCTGACATGAGAAGGCCGTCCTCTGTGCTGAGGAGACTCAGACCCATCACAGGTACAGACATCCTCACTGGATCGAGTGACCTTAATTGCTCAACCAAGCTGAAATGAAACAAAAATTCTAGTTCAAGTGGCTGTCATGCTAACTACTACTAACCAGACCTTTGCAAATAAGTAGTTCAATACCTTTTGAATGCCTGAGGTAAAATGAAATCTTGAACTTATTCTAACACATGCCCATATTGTCCACTTTTGACCTTTAACTGTCTGCTAGTGTAAATCAAGCACCTAAACTAGTTATAATTTGATTTTATTTTGAAATTTATTTCACTCATGACTATCAACAAAATTCAAGTCAAAAAAGCTCCTCTGCATCAATACTGATGTTTTCATGGTAACATAACTTACCCAATGTTGTGAGTAAATGCTGTTGCCATGTGAGTTTTGTGATTTATAGGTAATTTGATTCTAATAGATGTAGAATTGACTGTTTTTGCTCCCTGTCCTTCCCCTCTCCCACCATCCCCCCCTCCTCCCTGGCCCCCTGCTCACCCCCTTCTCTTTC
>NW_027605260.1:0-40300 GCF_048128805.1 Centroberyx gerrardi
TTGTCATATTTTTCAGATAATGAATATCTCATTTTGGAATTAATCTCTTCCTGTCCTGTTCAAGTCCTTCATCGAGGCACTGAACCCCTACCTACTCAATCTAAATCGCTCTAAATAAGTGTCAGCTAAATGGCTAAAATGGAACTGTAAAATGTTCCCCCCTCCCAGCTGGCGTCGGTGGAGAGGGAGAAGCAGCGCTGGGAGAAGGAGAAGAGCCAGCTGAAGGCCAGCATCGAGGAGAACAAGGAGAGGATGCTGAAGCTGGAGAGCTACTGGATCGAGGCCCAGACCCTCTGCCACACCGTCAACGAACACCTGAAGGAGGCCCAGGCCCAGTACCAGGCACTGGAGAAGAAGTACAACAAAGCCAAGAAACTCATCAAGGACTTCCAGCAGAAGTGAGTTAACTCCAGGTTAAGCTAGTGAGCCTGGATTATGATTAGGGTGTGAGGCAGAAATGTTTTCTGACCTTGTTCTTGAGCCTAGAGCAAGGCGTCTCAAAGTTTTTCTTGTTAAGGATCCCCAATCAGACGCAGATTAGGCCATGGACCCCCATTGATAATAATTCATTGATCAGATTTTGTCTCAGGAACCCCCATATTGGCAGATTTTAGTTGTTGCTGATTTAGTATAGAATTGTATGACTGTCTACACTGTAGAGAGAGAGATAATAGAGGTGAGAGTGAAACCAATGATTAGAATATCCAATCATACACATTCTCTCATTGGGGTCATTTCTAGTAAATTATAATGAAATAAACTATTCCTCATTTTGCTGGGCCCCCCTGGAAACTCCTCAAGGACCACTGGGGGGCCCCGGACCCCACTTTGAGAACCACTGGCCCAGAGCAACACCAAGCACGTTTAGCAGAAGTAATTCAAGGCAATGTAGGCCCAGAATCATAGGCTTCAGCAAGCTGTATTTTCATCTATTTCAGAGTAAATTTAACCTAAAAAGGCTGCTGAAGCTCATTAATGCCTTATAGAAGAATTGAATTCAGGACACTAGGCTGAAGCTTGTTTAATCGTGTCTTGTCTATGCCATGGACTCATCTAATGTCTTCCTGTCCAGGCCACTATGTTGCTCTGGTTGATGTAGTTGAGTGTAGCCTAGTGCAGTCAGCACCTTCTACTTAACTGACTGAACTGAATGAATCTCCTTGCCTTGCTGAGACAGGCACATAACCTGAAACGAAATATTATTTACATGGCAGTTATATCTACAACACATTTACCACTTCCTAAAATTCCTGGCATTGAACTTATACTGTGGTAAATAATTTCAGATGAATTCCTCTGTTATTCCTTCTAGAGCCACTCTCACTAGCCTTAGTAACCAGAACACAGAAGGAGAATATCTCCTACATTTCCCTCTGTGAGCCCGAGCATCTCTTTTGTAGTGCGAGTCCCTTCCCATTTCAACAGTAAGAGCCGAGTTTCCATTCTCATGCAGTGCCTCTCCTCCTCTTCAGTGCGCTGATCTCTTTGGTCAGTCCCATCACAGCCTCTCCTGCTCCCCTCCAGTCTGACTGCCTCTAATTGGCTCCGGCCCTGCAGGCCAATGCAGGCTAACTGTGGAAACAAACTCTCCATGCTGATGTCTAGCAGAGGACCGAGCTAAACAGGCTGCAGAGGAGAGACAGCGAGCTCCCCGACCAAGGGCAAAGCAGGCCCGGGAAACGGCTATGTTTATTATTCTTGCAAGGGATGTGTGTGTGTGTGTGTGTGTGTGTGTGTGTGTGTGTGTGTGTGTCCACTATGAGCAGCGGGGTCAGAGTGAAGTGAGTCACAGTGACAGTCTGAAACAGCCGCGGCTCCCCTAACGCCACAGCTGAGCGAGAGGCAGGCACTATGGCACGCAACGACACACACACACACACACACCCACCCACACACACGTCTCTCTCCCTTTTTCTCTCTTAACACACACCCACTCAGCACATTAACATCTCCCCTCCCTCCTGTCCCTCCAGAGAGGTGGAGTTTGTCCAGAAGGAGGATGCGGAGAGGAGGAGGCTGGAAGAGGCTGAGAAAGCTCACCTGGCTGAGATCCAGGGGCTGCAAGTCAGGGTAAACCAGCAGCTCTTGTTTTTTCTCTCTCACTCTGTCCATCTCTCATTTCCACTTTTCTCTGTTTACCTCCCTGTCTCTCAGTCTGTCTATCTGTGTCTGCAAACAGCAAACTCATTGGCTTGCAAACAAAACAGAGCTCACAGGAGTTAAAATAAGCAATAATGAACATTGCGCTCCTTCCTAGTGCTTAAAATGCTGTAAAAAGTAACTGATAAATGTTGAAGAACCTGCAAAAATGGATCGTTTGGTTGCAGCGTGATCAACTTCAATAATGTTGGGTTGTACATATCCCGAATATTTATACTGTTTCTTTTATAGCACAAGCTGTAAATGTGATTTGCAGTGAGAAGATGAGCTGTAGGCAAGCCAACTCCTTCCAAGGACCATCTCTCTCTCTCTCTCTCTCTCTCTCTCTCTGTCTCTCTCTCTCTCTCTCTCTCTCTCTCTCTTACACTCTATACCTGTTCAAGCATATTATGTGTATTGTGGTGTACATGTAGTAAAGGTAAGTATAGGTATTTGCATGTGAACAATCAACAAGATCAAAAAGACTGGTGTGACAGTAGTCCATCACTAGACCACTGTTTTCCCTCCGGAGGGTTTAGAGAATATCTGTGCCCATGTCTGCCCATGTATAAAATGAACCTGAGTTTTTCTCCTCACTGGACAGGGGGCACAGCAGATTTGCTTTGTGTGCAGGGGACCGTGGCAGGAGCTTTTGTCATACTCTGCATTGATTTTCTACTTTCCTGGTCTTGTAACTTGACAGTTGCTGTGGTTTTCTGCTCAAGTCTTTGCCCATGCTTCATAGCAGACTGGGCAGTCCACCCTACTGTCCTCTACTGTTATTCTGCACACTGAACACTCATTTTACTACTGCATGGCTTTGTAAAGAGGGAATGGTGAAGTGTGGCACAGGAAACAGTGGTGAAAAAACAAGTATAACCTGAATCCAACAAGGCAGGAGTTTTATCCTCAAACTAAGGTTATAGCCATACTGGTGCAAATTTACATTCAAATGTTGAAGTACTTCAGTTGAGCTTGGATTCACTTGCACTTGGCCATCCCCAGTTGCACTTGGCCATCCCCACTTGCACTTGGCCATCCCCAGTAAGTGATTCAGCATTTCCAAAGTAAATTAATAGAAGATATATTGTGCACTCCCAATTTTGCCCTTCATTTCAGTATTTTAAAGCAAATGTTTTCAGCAGGTAAATGCCCATGGCCGATTAACATCGATCGGCCCTCTCTCTCTCTCTCTCCAGATTGCAGCGTTGGAGTCGGAGCTAATGCAGCTGATGAAGCAGAACGGCATCCAGGTCAACAACAACAACAGCAACAGCGCTGAGAGGCTCGGCGCCCAGCAACACAGCCCTGCCAGGGCCGCCGCACAAGCCAGAGGTCTGTTTATACGGGGATTGGTCTTTATCAGGATGACTGTGATGGCATTTCTGCTTTATTGGATAGTGAAAGTAAAGATAGGAGAGTTGACATGAACAGGGCATCTACAGGTCCTCATGTGCTCGTCTTAAAAGTTAAATTAAGTCTTAAATATAGTTCTAAAGTTTTCTCAGTGTGCTACTTGTCCAGTGCCAGATCATCCCAGATTCTGTTAGGTCTACTTTTTCAGTTTTCAATATTTTTTGTGGCCAAATTGGTAGAAAATTTTAAACCTTAAATTTACTGTCAAATGTATGTATGTGCCTTGACCCACAATACCATGATATTGTCTCAGTTATGTGAACTGACACAGTGAATAACAAACATTTAGAGCTATGCCTTCAGAAACGATGGGTGTCTATAATGTAAAATTAAGCAAAGTAAGCTAATGAGGACTGGGCACCTTTAGTGTGTGACATGGAAGTAAAATCAATCAGTAGCTGCTGCTATAGCCAGGTCTGGACAAAATAGTAGCTAATGCATTTTGAATTCTTGAAAATGACACAAGGAAAGCTTGAGTTATGTCATTCTGCAGATGATGTGCCCACATTTCAGGCTGTTAGTGGTCTGGTAAGATAAACCAAGCATTCATCTTATTGCTCAAATATGTAAAACCACATTCACTCTTTATAATAGGAGCAAAGTATGATATACAGTATATAGCTCCCTTGTGATGCTGTTTAAGTTTCAGAGCATAGGAAGGTTTCTTAGGAAGGATCAAGTTGTCTGACCCTAAGATGACCCATGATGCACCTCTCAACCAGCCATGACCTTTTAAGCCCCTGGAGAGTTTATTCACTATCAGTTTCCTGTGAAGGACATTGAAGGGATTCAAGGATTGTCTTGTTGCCTGCTGTAAACATTCACTTGTAGACTCACTCTCTCTCTCTCACACACACACACACACACACACACACACACACAGACATAGAGCAATGCCTAGATCTGTCCTTGGATTAAGCACATGTTACACTATTCCTCTTGTCACAAATCCCCTCTCTTCTCCTTTACTTCCCTTAACCTCCACATACTCTTTCACCTCTGACCCCGGTTTCACGTTGGACCTCAACAAACAAAAACAAACAAGTAATCCCTTTTGAACACATCTGTCTAGCTTTGTTCTCCTCTAGTCTTTTTAAAATCCGCTGACTTTAGTTCAGTGGCTGCATCTGTCTGAACGGAGCGCGCGCGGAGAAGCGTCGTATCTGATACTGTACAGCGCAGACAGGAGCGCAGAGTGATTTGATCTGCACTGATCTGGATGAGGCAGCCCATTACTCAGTATTAGAAAGGGGGGTTTGAGGGAGACGGGTAGAACAGGATAGAAAGGAGAGAGAGAGAGAGGGTGGGAGGAGAAGAGAGAATCCGCTGAAATGATCTCTTCCTCACAATTTTAAGTGATTCAGTCTTTGTCTTCTCTGACAGTGTCTCCCTGTAGAGATGGGGAATGATTAGATAAATGATAATGACTTGCCTAATTAGTAGTGTTACTTTTGGGGGAATGGAGACTTGATATTTTAACTGAGTTGATTGTTTTTTAATAGACTTATTCAGTTGGGGTATTAACGCTGGACCCAGGCCAAATTAAGTGCATGTTAATACGACAGAAATGAAAGAAAACGTGCAGCTAATTGAGGGACAAATGCTTTTGATGAACAACTTTATTATACAGCGGTATATTTTTTTATCCTGTCCCGCTAAATCAGGATTGTTATTTCTCTCTGCGGTATGTGTGTATGTGCGTGTTTGTGTTTATATGTGTGTGTGTGTGTGTGTTTGTGTGTGTGTGTAGCTCCAGACCTGAGGGAGGGCTCTCCCCACTCACCCAGCAAAAAGAAGGGCTATAGAGGACTAGCCCGAGACAGCATCAGCTCCACAGAGGGAGAGGTTCGTATGAACACACACACACACACACACGCACCTGATTTTCGATGCAAATTTAGATGAAACACACACTTTTATTTGCAACCACAGACTTTCATATTACCAGCATCTGTTAAAAGTAGCAGCAGGATGTGACACGGACAGATGTGATCATCCTTTATCAAACAAGCCCCATTATTCTCAATGTGTTTCCCTAAAGTTGATTACTTTCATGTTTAATGCTTTCCTCTAATCACACTACAGCATGTGTAATTAGTGTGTGTGTGTGTCTTTAACCCCTTCCCGTTCCTTTAATGTGTAATGGATTAATTGCTGGGCGTTGCTCTGCGGCTGTCATTGAGTCTGTGGCGCTGTCACAACCTATTGTCTCTCCCAGTGTGATAATAACAGCCACAGCCTCCTTATGGATGAAAGGGTCTGGTCAGGCTAATGCTGTCACTTAGTGGGCCAGAGTAGGAAGGACTGAGATCAGATTGGATAAACGGCTCAAGGAATGAATCGGAATTGGCAGGAATACAGAAGCCAGACAGCGTGACGCTTCCCGTGGAATATTGTAGAAAGAGGTTCCTCAAAGTGATGGAAAAGAGGGCAGGTTTCATCCATCACAATCAGAACTTGGAGGCAGTGAAAGTATGTCAAGCGACTTCTTTCAGTTTAGTCTCTGCGGCATTGGTGGATGTTCAAATCGCTTCTCCCTTGATCACGCTTTATCCGTCCTTCCTCCGATCACTCTGTCTTCTCTGTGACCACACCTTGTGTCTCCCCTTTCCTCTCCCCTTTCAATTTTTTCATTTGTATTCTGTATGTCACATGTCTCTCTCTCTCTCTCTGCACTCTCTCTCTCTGTCACATTTCTCTCTCCTCTCTCCATTCTCTCTCCGTTTGCTCTCTCTCTCTCTGTCATTCTCTGTCTCTGTCCCCCCTCCCCTGTTTCCTCCTTCCATCTTGCCTCCTTCCTAATCCTCTCCTCCCTCATTTTCCTCTCTCCCACTCTACCCTTTGTCTTCCTCCCCTCCCTTCATCTCTCTCTCTCTCTCTCTCTCTGTCTGTCCTCAGGTCTCAGAGGGCCACGGCAGTCCGGCCCACAGTCGCAGCGGTTCGGTGCGCAGCGCAGCCTCGTGTGACGGAGGGCCGGCGGTCCTCAGGGCCCCGGGCAGCACCGAGGGCTCGCCCAGGCGAGCGCTGCACCCGCTGGCCTCCGCAGGGGCGCACCAGGAGGGTTAGTACTCCCCCACCCCGCCCAACCTCAACTGATGTCACGTAATGCAGGATCAAATGGTGTCTCTTCAAAGGCATACTGTTGAATTCAAATGTGTGTTTGTTTGTGTTTTTGAGATGAAGCAAGCAGTCATCAAAAAGATAGAAAAAAAAGAGTTCAGACGCCAGAAGGGCAAAGCGTTGACTGATTGCCTTGAATTTGAGATGAGATAGACAACAATGTGATAGTGTGATAATGAAAACAGACAACAATGTCACTGCTTTTGTACATTTGTTGCCTCCAACTGGGGTTTTTGATGGGTTGTACAGCTCGTAATGCACATATCCAAATCATGCGTGCATGTTCTCTGCATGCCTAGACACTTTCTGTACTCATTAATGGCCTTATGTAATGCCCCTGCTAATGTGAATGTGATGCATGATTTTGCCCATTGTGTATAAGCTGTAATTTCACATATTTGTCTTCATATTCCTGTATTCTCTCTCATTAGTACACACTGCATATATCTATATATCTATATATTTTTAAAATTTCTCACTTATTTCATACTGAATATATATATATATATATATATATATTTTTTTTTTTTTTCAGTCGTCTTTATCTCAGTATGTTTGATGTAGTATGTCTGTTAGTTTGCACACACATAATGCTGCAACTGGTTTTTCATACTTTTCAGTCATACATGTGCAGTTCATTGGAATTGTTGACTGTGTAATACCCCTCATTTGCTTGTATCCTATTATAATTTTAGACTAGCTGATGGTATTTAGCATCAGCTAATGGGGCTCCTAATAAACAATAATCAATATTTACCAAATTGCATGAAATGAAGATGTGTTTGAATTGGGACCCGTGTGAGTGGGGGTGTGTTTGTGTCCCCAGGCTCTCAGTCTCCTGTGGTGTCCAGCCCCTCTCTCAGCCTGGAGGAGAACAGCTGTCGACAAGCTCTGGACCCTGGGTAAGAGCGTGAGGAGGGGACTGTCATAGTCTTCTCTGGTTTTGTACTCATACCAGCTGTTGATGCATTCCAGATGACTAATTCATTCATTGTGTGCCTATTTGGTTTAGTTTTTTTCTGAAAAGCAATTACAAACAATTTGAGGTATTTTGCCTTTGGCAGTGTCAAATGCTTTTGCGATCAGAAAATTGTTACCGCCCCCAAGTAGAGATGGGTGATCCGTTATCACAGACGCACAAAGAGTAGTCAAAGTGATCGACTGAATGAGGATGGAAAGTGAAAGTGACAGTAGTGATGGTGATTATGTTAAGTATGGCACCGGTGATGGTAAAGATGGAGGAGAAGGGTAGAATATTCTCGTCTTTTACTCTGTGAAGCTGCTTTTTCTCACTCTACCTTTGTTGCTCTCAGGTCCTCCCTCAGGAAAAGCAAAATGAAGGACAAAGACCCCAGAGCCTCCCCTGGAAACAGGTAGATGATCATTGCATCAGTGTTACAGTGTTTTCTTGCTGCTAGTCTGGCTCCAACTCGTTTAGTCACTGGGCACAGTGGGACGGTTTCCAGCAGCACGCCCCCAGAAAGAGAGAGAGGCATCAGTTGTCTAGCACAGCAGACAGGGACTCAGTGGTCTCACACAAGGGTCACACACACGCACGCACGCACGCACGCACGCACGCACGCACGCACACACACACACACACACACACACACACACTGTTTTACAGATTTGGGAATATGCCCAATTCTCCATGAGTGCTTATGAGAATCAGAGAATGTTCCAGAAACTGTTTGAGTCTGTGGTAAATCTCACCATTAACCTCCATTTAATTTCTCTCTCTCTTTCTCTCCCTCTCTCTCTCTCTCTCCCTCTCTCTCTCTCTCTCTCTCTCTCTCTCTCTCTCTCCCTCTCTCTCTTTCTCTCTCAGTTCCACAGAGCCGTCAGTAGAGGACAGTCCAGAGAAGCTCAAGGCCAAGGTACATGAGGTTAGACTACTGGTACATTAGGCAAATTATGATTCACTGGATACTTTACAGTGGGGACTTTTAAGGACACTTTGCTTTGCCCTCAGTAATTAATTATAAGTCCAGTCAAAGCAGACATCTAGCCAGACTTACTGGCACCATCACTGTCACTGCTTCATAATCACTGTATCTCTGTTCATGACAGTAGGAATAATCAGTAGTGCTCATGTATGTGCAGGTCATGCTTAGCTGTGCTGTAACAGTATGTTAGATACCATTCTGTAGGTTTTATTGACAGTGTTTCTTATGGTATGCTATCTAGGTTTTATGTATTGTTGTCATATGTTTCTGTTGAACAGAACTCTCTTACATGGCCCCACTTCTTCTCCTATTCATATTACGTGGTATTGTATTCCTTTTTGTTTTATCCAATCATACCTCAATCCAAAAGGCAAATGACTTGGTACTGTGAGAGGTAAATGGGGTTTAGTAGCAAAGGAAATTACCACAATCATAGAAACGCATAATTGCATTTTTAATTGCAAAAAAATCACTAATCTGTACAAAGTGGTACATTTGATTAGCTAACATTAATTTTTAAATGAGAAGGCCTACGTAATCTTAAAAGTCTTTTCATCTTTTTCCATGTCTTCAGCTACACTGCAAGAAATATCCATCTTAGCAAGTCATCTAGTTTTGAAACAAGTTCTTAAAACAAGTGAGAAAATCTGCCAATGGGGTGAGAGAATTTCACTTCCAGTGCAAATCAACTTTTTTCATGGATTTTCATGTCAAGTGCCATCTTGATACTAGTGAAATCATCTGCTTTATTTCAGATATTGTCATTTGTTTCAGAAAATTCTTGCATTAGAAACCAGTGGAATTATCCTAAACCCCAATTTTTTACTTTTTTTTAAAGGATTTTAATATGAGATGAAACTAGTTAATATGGAAATTGTTTTGCAGTGTAGGAACTAGCATGACTGAAAACTATTTCTAACACTATGTAATGAAATATGTGATATGCTGAAAAGATCAGATGTGGTTTCCATAGGATTAAAAAGCAGATTATTTTGGATCCTGCAAAAATCCAGCCCTCTCCAAGGACACATTCTCAGCTTAAGACGAGTGCACATCAAAATTTAGATCAATGCAGAATTTATGCGCATTAATAGTTATGTGGAGCTCTCAAGTCGGGATTCAGCCCTGAAAGCTCAAAGCTTAAACCTGTAAGAATAATCTCTCAGTTTTTACTTCAGACAGTGGTGAGAGTCAAAGAACTGCTTCAAGCAACAGTGTACAGCTGCAGTAGATGTGAGGCAAAGCTCTCGACTGATCCAGTACAAAATCTTACATTAAAAACAGTCTAACAGGAGTTTAGTGCTGGGTTTTACTTTTAGTGTTTGACACCGCTGACATGATGTGTATCCATTACTGCCTTTGTTCGTCTGTTTTTTATTCAGAGGACTGCTGGGAATAGTTAAATTCCCTGAATATCCACACTTGGACACTTCATATCTCTTTCTCTCTTTCTCTTTCCCGCTCTCTCTCTTTCTCTATCTTTCTCAATTCAATTCAATTTGCTTTACTGGCATGAAAGTTTACAAACAATGTTGACAGAGCATCAAGATAAATATCTCTGTCTATCCATCTATTATCTATCTACACACACATAGGACAGCGAGAGAGAAAGAGAGAGATAAATCTAGAGATGGACCCATACTCATATTTCTGGAGTTAGATTGCCTACAGCTCCACTACATCATTTCTGACCACTAATCACATTTACAGTTTGTGCTATAAAAGAACATTATTAAAATGAGGGATGTGTACGACCCCACCTTCTCGCAGTCAATCAAACAGCAACCAAGTGATGTATTATTGCAGGTTCTTTAAACTTATCAGTCTACTTTTCATTGTATTTCTAGCAGTAGCAAAAAGCAACTTATTGCTTAGTTTGACTTCTGTGCACTCTGTTGTTTTGATGCCAGTCCAGTTGCATTAATAACTGGGGAACACTGGAATATTCTTTATTTTACTCCAGTAAAACACATTAGAAAGTTGATTATGAAGCTGTTGAATAATTTCTTTCAATAATAAATCATTCTGGCACATCCTTAGTAGAAATGCCTTTTTTCTTTCTGATTCATTCACTCATGTTTGATTAAATACACAACATCAGCTTACTAATGCAGCATCACGTCACTTTTAATTAATAACACTCCACAGGAAAATAAATCAGACTGAAGCGCTCTCCAAGTTAGTCTCAGACCCAGTTGGCTGTCACTGATAGCCTCATGAATGTGTTTTTTATGCCTCAGGGTCCTGCTTTGAATGATGATCTGAGTGCCAGCAGCACCAGCTCAGTGGAGATCAGTGGCCTGCTGACTGAGGCCAAGATGTCCGGACGCTCACACACCCTGGTGCTCTCCTCAGATGAGGTACACTTACAGCCATGTACCTTCATTTATCTGCTAGAAGAGATGGAGAGAATTTACTCCCTGTAGGCCCAAGGGTTTACTGTGAGGGATGTAAATAAGGACGATGTATGGGGATGCACTGATGCGGGGAATAAAAAGGCTAATTTGTGACCCAGCATGGAAGAACAGGCACATTGTAGGAGTGTTATTTTTGTTTTTCATAGATTATTCTTTGCATTCAGAGGAGTAAAATGTTTATTTTGCATAGTAGGGGAATTATTAACTAAATCAGGCTGGGTTAGTGGCATTTGGTCACATTAGGAAGTGTTAAAATATCCCATTTCCCATAGTTCCATATAATTTGTGCTTGTACATAAGGTGCATCTCTGATGCGGTGAAATCTTATGTACCATATTTTAATTAAGCTTTTTGATGCAGCGTTTCATCTTGTCAGCCATGTACCATAATCAGCTTCCCAAATAGTGACCTTCATTATATAAACTAAGAAACTGAACAAACTAAAGATGCTGGCATGGAACAAAATGGAAGCCATTTTGTTTCTGCTCCATGTGTTGTTCTGCTAACAACCCAGTCATCTTCTGTTGTCCTCTATGCTGCCACATTCAGAGTCTGGATATGATAGATGATGAGGTGAGACTGAGGCAGCAGGCCTACACAGCAGATGTGTTTTACTGCATGCGTGTCTGTACTCGTCTACTGAGTGTATGCTGTTTGTCTGTGGTTCATTTCCATGCATTCACAGCCTAGAGTGAGTTTTCTGTGCATGTCTCTCTCCTGAACAGAGTTGTCACTCTGGAAACTTTCTTTCATGGTGCTGTTGATTCCATCTGAACTCATTATTCATCCAGTGTACTGTAGCAGATGCACATTTTTAGATGCATGGACAATTATGTTAGAATTGGAAAAGTTGGAGTTGTCTCTCTATCTTTCTCTCTGCTGCTTGTGTGTGTGTGTAGATCCTAGACGAGGGTCAGTTCCCTAAGCAGCACCAGTGGCAGAACCGCAGCATTACAGAGTGGACCTCCCAGCAAGTGGCCCGCTGGCTCATGGGCCTCAACCTGGAACACCATATCCCAGAATTCACTGCCAAAAACATAGATGGAGAACAGTTGCTGCAGCTGGACAGCACTGAGCTCAAGGCGAGTTAAACCTACGTGTTTTTAATACATATACATGGGTAGAGCTATGGCAGACGGATGCTTATGTGTGTCCATTTGTTGCAGGCCCTTGGTGTCACTTCTTCCCAGGACCGCGCCCTGATCAAGAAGAAGATCAAGGACCTTAAGGTTCTGATGGAGAAGGCCAAGAGGAACCGTGAGAAGATGGAGAAGCAGCGCGAGAAGCTACGGAAGAGAGAGCTGGAACAGCAGCAGAAACAGGGCCGCAAAGAAGAGGCGGCAGAGTGAACCGACTCCGTAGACCAAGTCCTCCCTCTTTACTGTAGCACCACTTCCACACCAAGTAGCATCTCGGGGAACAGAACGTCAGTAGGGCCCACAGTGGAGCCCTGGGGGACGCCTACTCAATCGTTCCAAATAGCTCAGTGGTGGAGCTCCACGCCCAACTGTTGGAGACTGTCGAGTGACTTTTTCACCAAGCAAATGAAACCAAAATGAGCATACAGTTGGATAATAGGATGCTGCCCCTTCATTCACCTGATCTACACCCATACTGTCCTTTTAACCATTTTGAAACCTGCTCGATTCTATTTATTTTGCTGTTCATTGCTGTAAATTGGGTTTATTTATTCATATCCAGAGTAGGTTTGTGAGAAATCCACCTCATCCTCATCCCAAACATATCATCTTCAGAGCCGTCTGTGTTACCCATCTTTGTAGATGTGTATCATAGCACCTTTAGACATAATGACCATGTACATATACAGTGATAAATATAGATACAAATATGTCTAATGTGCCATTTTTGATAGAATTATGTATATCCTGTTCAGATACATAGATCAATGGAATCTCCTTATAGCTTTGATGAAGCACATACAGGTAAGGCCTGTGTGGTGGAAAAATATGGGGCAATACTCATGTCCCGCCACAAGGTGTCCCCATGCTGCTTCCTTTCACTGCTGAAGAATGCAACACTGGAACTTTTCAATAGGACTTCAAGCAGGAACCAAGTTTTATTGGGAGAAACGAGCTCTCTCAGTACTTTCAAGAACACTGGAATGCAAACACTGGAAGTTAAACTACTGCACTGGCTTGTCCAATCTTCCTTACAGTATATATGTACCATACTAAAGCAATTCTCAAGATATGAATGATAACAAGGACATGTTCACTGGACTGACTTGGCTCTAATGGAGACTCCGGGTACAATGTAACCATGGCTTTGTAACATACCAGACCATACCACAAAAAACAGGATGACAAAATTAAACCTCCTGCTTATATGCATAATGTTGCTTTGACTCCGCCTGTAACCTGCTTTTGACCTCTTTTTATATTCTCTCAATAACAAAGTAATACCCAACCGCTGCCTTTAGAAACTCTAGAGTAGACTTTTTCTGAACTCTACCCGCTTCTGTGTGAGTGTTAAAACACAGTGACTGATCTTCTGAGTCATCCATTTCTATTTGTTTGGGGGTTTTTTTAGAGCAAAATCAAAGTTCACCCATGCAAATCGACCATGTAACAATTCATTTTGATTTGATTTAGCTCTTATGATTTCTGGAATATTCTGGTGAATATTTAGGGATGCTACCTTACAGATAGTTTGCCTCTGTGGCCAGAAAGACATAAGAAAGCAGAGTAGACAGGTGCAAGTTGAGAAGACACTATCTTAAAGATAATTGCAATTGAAACTGGACTTGTTGCAGGACTTTGACCTTACAGGTTACAGCAGGAAAACAATACAAATGATGGAAATCTTAGAAATTGCACTAGATACATGCAATATAGTCTGTTTTAATTTTGTTATGAACTTGGTTCAGTAAGGCTCAAAACATTTTGATTTACTTGTTAGAGAAAAAAATACCTTTGAAATGATTTTGACATGTGTACTTGGTTTATGCAATACTTGTCTTATGATTATGAAGCTCACTCAAGACCTGTTCCCTCTATTACATTGTTTTTTCTCTGAGAATCATTCCATATGTTTACATTAAATGTAGAGACGGCAGTGTCACCGTGACGGTAATGAAGGCAGCTTTGGATATGATTCCCATTTGTCTTAAAGGCGCTGCCTGGTTTAATGCTGAAGGGTTAAGAACAGGAACAATGTGGATTACAAATGTGTAAATTCTGACGTGATACCTCCATGCAATGCCACAATGATACAGGTATCATTAATCTGTTAATGTTATTATTTATTTATTTCTGTATTTAATGAAGCATCTGACTATTGTTTATGATAACTTATACATTAGAGTATTATTAACACCTAATAATGATTTATGCAGAACTGTATGATTACTTCTTTTTGCCAAAAAAAAAAAAAATCATTAAAAATGTTCATTAAAAGTGATTTTAGATTTAAATGGTTATCATCAAATGAAGTGATTAGCGATGAGGATTTAAAGTTTGTATGTCATTTGGAATTTGCAAAACGAGAACAAAAGTTCCATCCTTTCCCCTTGTGCTTGTGGTTTTAGACTTCCTCTCAAACTACCGAAGTACTGCTTAAGTGCTGCTCCAATAATGTAACCTGATCATGATGTATTCTTATGAAATATTTTGTAACACTTGAACCTTTCTGTGAATACCCCACCCTGTCAGTCAGTCGACGGACAGCACTCTTATCACTTTTGTATGTACAGTAAAACACTGAAAGCAATATGCTGTATGAATCCTAAAGAAGCCTTGTTTTCTATTGTGTCAGTGTGTGGTGTACAGTTTGTGGGAAGGCTGAGGAGGGTAAAGGTCAGACCTGGCCCAAAATGTGATCTCAAATGTTTGTGCTTGACTGAGCTTGCCTGTCACCATGAAACCAATCTATGGACGAGACCCTGGTGCTCCTGGCAGGCGAAAACGAACGTTTGAGTCGTGTCCGGAAGGGTTCATTGGATGTTTGTCTTTCGTGTGCATAGGAATGTGTAGAGAGCGAAAGATAATCACCACAAATTGCTAGCCATGCTTTCACTATTTTAAAAGCTGCGCTTTCTCCTCCTCCTCCTTTTTTGTCATTACCTTGCTCTCTTTTTTGCATTCTGAAAAGTTGAAAGGGCAGCTACCTGTCACACTGAATAAAATGTGCAGTCACTGTCAGTGGTTTGCTTTTGTTTCTTCTTTTTTTCACCATTTGTCTGTCTTGCTCTGTGTAGTTTTGGTGTTCATTTGGTACCCATCTGGAATTTCATGAGGGGCTCTTAAAAACACAAATGTCACAAGACAACACTGTCCACAGAGAGGTAGACAACAGATGTATGTATGTATGTATGTATGTATGTATGTATGTATGTCCCATGCACCAAAACAGACCAACAGGTACAGAACAATCAGAGACATGAGAGAGAAAAATCATGTTATGGCAAATTGTTCTTTTTTCTTCTACTCCATCTTGAACATTGCTCATGGTAAAACTCAACAGCTTGCATTGATACTTTGCACTGTAGAGTCAAAAGAGTCAGTCATTTTAAGAATGGTGCAGAATGAATGGGACAGCCAGCTTCCTCTCTGAAACCCCTGCCACACTCCTCTCATGCTCACATGGCCCTATATTTGCAAACCTTTCTGTCATGTGACCATCCGCTGTTATTCCCCATGATGCCTTTCTGTCAGTGGACATCTCAGCGGACTATGGGAGATAAACATTTGACTGGCCCAGAGTCAACCACAGTCAGTCCCTCCCTCTCTCCATTCTATTTATATCCAGCCTAATTTTACTCCGGGGCTATTCTATTTCCCTCCAACCAACTTTCTCCTGTCACTTGCTCCCCCTCTTCCTCTATTCCACTTCCTTCTTCCTTCCTTCCTTCCAGACTTCCTATATCCTATGGCTGGGGTTACACAAGCCCTCCACAGTGAGTATGCTCGCCACATTCATCATCACTATTTGTGAGTTCATCTCCAATCTTCTCCATGCTGTGTTGAGAGCGTTAGAGCCAGTGGCAGGTCCGGCCGGGTTGGCGGGGGCGGTCATGGAGGAGTTCAGCCCCAGACAGCTGGCTGCCAAGCAGCTGAAGGAGCGCTTCCTGAAGGCCCTGCAGAGGAACGACACCCAGGAGGTCCTGCAGATCCTCCACACCACCAACCTAGACATAAACACCGTGCTGGAGGTGGAGGACCGCAGCATGGTCCTGGCCTCATACAAACAAGGTAGGAGAGGAGGTACACATTTAGTCTGGGCATCCACACCTCACCAACACCAACACCAACACCAACAAAATGACTGTTGGTATGATTGCGTTTAACATGTACTAAGTGTTCAGACACAGTTCACATAGGTACCGTAATCATATTCTAGTAAATGAAAATTAGAGGACTATCCACAGTGAAATACAAGACTATAAATGATTATACATTAAGACAAAGCATTAGTTAAGAAACATAGATACCTATTTGTTTGGATGATTCAATTCCACACTTCCTGAATAGCATAGATACAGGATTAGTTCTGCAGTTTATCCACTGAGTGGTGCCAAACCTCCACTGAATCTAAAGCTGGATCTTGACAGGAACCGTGAGCTACACTGGGTGAATCTCAATGACATACAACCTGTGGCCAACTAGAATGGAGTAGACATACTGCAATGCAGCATCCTGATTTATCATTTATTTTATCTTCAACATTATCCCTGTACTGTATCTTTTTCTAATAATCATCTGAGCTGTAAATCTAAGTCAGAAAACCATAAGTGTCCTTGGCCTTTGCTGTAATTACGAAACTCTTTTTGTCCCTCCGATCTCCTACAGGTTACTGGCTGCCAGGCTACAAACTGGAGAAGTCCTGGGCGATGGGGCTCCATGTGTGTGTGATGTACAATGCCGTAGAAACAGCGCTGGTGCTCCTTCAGGAAGGGGCGGCGGTCAACCGGATGCCCAATGGGAAGACGCCGCTGCACGTGGCCTGCGAGGTCTCCAACGCCGACTGTGCGGCCTTGCTATTGGCCCACGGGGCCAGGGTCAACGGCCTATCGCTGAGCGGACACACACCCCTCCACTACTGTATCACCAGGGAGTCTGTGGACTGTGCCAAGCAGCTCATCCTCAAAGGTCAGGAGGGCAGGGAGGGAAGGATGGAGAGAGGGAATCCTTGGTTGGATAGATCAGTAAATTGATTAGTAGATGGGTGAAAGTGCAAAGGAACGACAAGCTACAGAGAGCATAAAAACATCCAAAACAAAAACATAATCAGTCTTGTTTTCCCTTTCAGGTGGAAAAGTGAACATGCCCAGCCAGAACAACGATGAGGACACACCCTTACACACAGCAGCCAGATTCGGCATCCCAGAGCTGGTGGCTCTGTACTTGGCCCACGGCGCTTCTGTGGACGCATTCAACTCTCGCCAGGAGACGCCCCTGATCACTGCAGCCTTCTGGACTCTAGACACCAAAGAGCAAATCTACAGCCAAGATCACCACCTTGTCTGTCGCATCCTGCTGGACCACAAAGCAGGTGAGGGTCCTGAGGCTCAACTCATGACATGCAGTTTTGGTTCCAACAACATTTTGCCGTACCTAAGCCCTCTGTTCCAGACCCCAACCTCCAAGAAGAGGACAATAAAACCGCTCTCCACAAGGCGGCGTGGAACTGCGACCACGTCCTGATGCAGATGCTGCTGGAGGCCGGAGCGGACACGCGGGCCATGGACATCAACGGCTGCGCCCCCATCCAGTATCTCCTCAAAGTGACGGACGTCAGGGCCATGGCCATCCCCGAGCTCTGCTACCAGCTGCTGCTCAACCACAACGCAGCACGCATCTACCCGCCCCAGTTCCACAAGGTACAGTAGCACAGTAGGTGGGTGAGGATTGCACAGCTCTGGTCAAGTTGGGCTTCTTGCAACTCTTCAGTCATTTCAGAATATGCTTGTCTTTTGTGTATTTGAACTACTGTGTTGTGTTGTACAGGTGTTGCAGACCTGCTATGACTTCCCCAAAGCCGTAGAAATCATGGTCAACTCTTACGAACGTTTAAAACCCACGAAGAAGTGGAGAGCTGCCATTCCTGACGACTGCTACAAGGTAGACAAGTACTCTGCAAGTATGTTATGAAGTGTTTTGCCAGTGCACACTCCTGTTAATGGGTATCTAAAAAGCATTCCTGCTCTCTTCTTGTCTGCTCTTAGCCCTTGATTGCATATCAAGAGTAAGAACACTATAGCAGTTCAATTCAAAACGTTGTTGACCTGTTGTAATGGATATTTGGTTCACTTACAATAGGTTTAAATAAAAAACTGAAAATGAAAGCACAATAAAAGAACATTGCATTGGCCTTCCTCACCACATGCCTCTCAGTTATATGAAAATGCTGAATGTGAATGGTAAAACTCTATTGTGTCTTCTATTTAAGTTAGTCTAAAATGTTGTCTTTGATTCTTTCTTTTCTCCCTGCAGCGTCATGAAGAATTCTACGACTCTTTGTTTGCTGTTTGCACCAACACCCCTCGCACCCTGCTACACCTGGCCAGGTGTGCCATCAGAGCCAAGCTGGGCAGGCGCTGCCACACCGACATCGGACAGCTGCCCCTGCCACCCTCCATCCAGAAATATTTATTACTGGAACCTGAGGGCATACTGTACTGACAGAGAGACTTCACTCCATCAAATATTATAGGGATGATGCTGTTTTGAAATGTAGCTGTTTGCACACTGTGGAAGTGGAAAAGCCTCCCAGGTTGACTTGGTATTCCCTTCATCTTTTTGCCTTGCACAGCATTCCCAGATGCTTCGCTACAGAGTGTAAATAACATCCTGGGTTGCAAGAATATTTTGATTTTGAAAAACTGCGTCAATAATGTCACTGAAAGACTGAGATCCCTCCTCAATGGATGACAGAAAAAGAAGCTACATGCAGGCTATCATTGCTAGAGCAGGACTCCATTCACAATGCTTTGTGCAAAACTGCACCAGCAGGGGGCGCTGTGAGGAGGGATTCCAGAGAGGATGCACCCAACTTGTTATCACAGATTATAAAACACATGACCCTTCATCCACAACAAAGTGTAGGGCACAGTTGAGGAAAAATGCCTTGTGAATCTAAGCACAGTTATTCCTATGGCAGAGCTGATGAATCTTACTACATGCGATGAAGACACATCAGCATCACAATAAGGGCAAAGGTCACTGAATAATTTGAAGGACATGCACGTACACATCTGTTCATGGCAGACAGTGTTGTGCCTGGCCAAAGGTTTAAGTCAATCATTTATGGTGAATGATGAGCGAGGATATTTGCCTGCTGGGGTTTACACAGCAGTACGGAGCTGAACCGGATCTACTAGCCTCTGGCCTCACTTGTTGTATGGGGTCATAGCCCCACATCAGACCAAGTGACAACCATCTCATCCCATATACAGACTCTCTATCTCTTTCTTTCTTCCCTATGTTCTACAAATCTGTCTAACACTTCTACAGCCTCCTTGTCTGTAGAACTTCTCTTTTGATCTGTCTCCCTTTCATTTCTGTTGCTATTTTCCCACTCATTCTCATTATGTCCTGTCATCCAACCTCTCTCCCTCTCTATTTTTTCTCCCTGCCCTTCCCTTCCCCTCTCCAACTGTGAGTCATCAATGCAGACTCTCTGGCCGACTCTACTTCAGAGGATCCAAATCTACCCGGCAACCAACCTGCATGCTCATTCTCAAGCTCATGCTCTGATGCTCCGCTATCTGCAGAACAAACACTTGACAAGCCACTCCACAACAAGTGCTCTGCTTTCCAGCGGACTGCTAATGTAACAGCATTGTCTGTCCACGGACTGGAGGCACGGCTGTGGTTGGTACAACAAAAGAAATATGCGTTTTTATTAAATTAAGCTTTTCAGTGAAGTGGATATTTATATTTTGTTAAAAAGACACTTTATATTCCTCAAATTTATATTTGTTAAACAATAAAATACAACAGCATTCACTGCGGAAGGCAAGCATGAAAAATGTTTGAAGCTGCGTTTGGACACAACACTGAGTGGCTGGTCACTCTGTATAATAGTGATATTATTTACTTAATATCTTCATCAAGCTTTGCATACTTCACTGAGAATGTCTTGAGTGCCATTTGCAATGCAGCTAATCCACATTGGTCATCGATAGCAACAAAACACAAATTCGATACACCTTAACTCCACCAAATGTGATCTTTGAATTGCTTTTCCCCTTGTACTTCTACTTTCAAAAGTACTTTAAAAAGTAAATGCACTCTCCAAACCACTCATTCTCACTTAAAGGAAGATTGACATACTTAAACCACCTTCAAACGTCTCAAATGGGCCTTTAATTCTGTACAGCGAATGTGACCCGGGCCATTCATCCCCGTCACGACAGTGTGCTGTAATGGTGTGAGTGTCTGAGTCTATTTTATCCAGCCGTTAGGTCTAATTTAACATGGGGAGATAATATCAGCGTGCTATTGAGAGAAGCACTCTAGAGACCAAGGCTGACTGGAGAGAGAGGTGCTATTGAGATATTAGTCCTTTTGTTGAAGGAGCCACCAAAGAGGAGAAAATGAAGTGTCAGCCTCAGGAAACATTAAGAATAAGGGTTCTCAACTCTCCATAATAAGGGCTGAATCAGAATGGGAGAAAGGAAATGGGGTTTACTGCCTGGCTCTTTTTCCTCATCTCCAGTCAGATGGCGCATTATGTGAATGTCACAAATCATTTTGAAAATCATACTAAAAGGTACGAATAAAGAGAAAAGGTAGCAGTTTTATCAAGCATATAGGTTTCAAAGAATGATTTATAATATGTTTCCTTGTGTTTTGAAAATTTATACGGTTTCCATTTTTTAAAGGGCCTCTAGGCCACTCTGATGTCCCACTACAGATGCCATGGCAACGTTTTAGATAGTGATCCCATACTGTACGTAGGATCAGCATTGTTCTAAATGCAGCGTCATCTATTCACACCAATGCTTTTGATGCCTCTTGCCACATGGACTGGTGCTCAGTGCCCTCATTGTGTAACAATAGATTCATGCAGCAGTTGTTTGTGACAGTGGGTGTTGGTGTCATGTGTAGTCGTTATGAAGCTGATGCTAGAGGTAGATGATGTGTGTGTGGGAGTCAGCTTCCATTCTTAAGCCCTAATCTAAGAAGGTTTTTTATACATTATGTGTAGGTACATATAGATTGTTGATGGAAGGGACTATATCTTTTTGAAACTTTCAGATCCCAATGCTAAACAAAATGTTTAAACCATCTACAGCTTTGAAATACATTTGAAAGTTGTTTTTAGCTTGCACATATATACTGTCAAATCATTTTGAAAGCAAACATCTAATAAAGAAACACACTGTCAGTAGTAAGGTGATGTTGATCCTGGCATCATAGGTAGTTCTACACTATAATATTTGGGGACTTTAAACATACATGAACTCCTCTGTGATCTTGCTATGTCTGAGATGGGAGGGAGACACTATTAAATTGTCACGCCCACATGTACACACACATGTACGCACACACACACACTCAGCCTGTTTTTCCCACCGACAGTGGTGTGGTGTCATGTGGAAGCAGTTATTCTCTGGTCAAGGGTTGACGTCCTTATATGCTATCAGGCCCTGGAGGGGTTACTGAGTACATGACTCTACTACTCACAAGCAAACAGCTAACACACAGCAATTACACAGCCTGAGTGCTGCTGTATCCTACAAGATACAGAAGTCAGCCTGAAGCAACTTTCCCCTCAGGTGTGTGTTTGAGACTTTACTTTTAGTGAAGTTGACATTTGTCCAAGTTCTGGCTTAAGGGATGTTTGGATAGATTCAGTGTCGATGGCTTTAACCTAAAATGTGCAGTAGACATTTACATAAACAAAAGCTTAAAACAGAGTAAAGAGAAGTATATGAATTTCTCAGGACAGCTGTGTAAGTCTGCATGTGTACCAGACATCTTCTCCAGAGGAGGGAGGAGGGAACATTGTGTGAATGATTGAAGGGTCAGACCACTCACTCCCTCGGCTCTTAAAATAGAGCAGAGAGAGAGAGAGAGAGAGAGAGAGAGAGAGAGAGAGAGAGAGAGAGAGAGAGAGAGAGAGAGAGAGAGAGAGAGAGAGAGAGAGAGAGAGAGAGAGAGAGAGAGAGAGAGAGAGAGAGAGAGAGAGAGAGAGAGAGAGAGAGAGAGAGAGAGAGAGAGAGAGAGAGAGAGAGAGAGAGAGAGAGCAGAAAGCTCAGGTGTCAAACCCGGCTCGTGAGGAAAGGGCAGCGCTCCAACAGAACATCATCACATTCCAATGAAGGGACCGGAGCGCTAAAGCAAAGCAAAGCAAAGCAGAACAGGACGGCTTGTTCTCAGCCTCTATTGGCAGCCGGCCACAAACAGCCACCGGGCTGCGCCTGTTACTGTGCCAGAGAGACCAAGCAGAGTTTCAGACAACAAGTTGTGGAAAGACAGAAGGGAGTCAAGGGGTGGAGGCAGCAAGTGAGAGAGACAGTAGAGAGAGAACAGTGGGCATGGGGTGATTTTACTTTAATGACAATGTACTGTATGTTGCTGTAGCATATGTGCACACATCGAATATATATGGTAATGTTTTAAAAAACACATGCAGCCATTTACATGACAAAGATAAATAAGTGAAGCATAAGACATTCTACTTGTATATCTCTTCCTTCTTTTTGTCTTCCACACACATACAATGAACGAGAAATATTAGGTAAATTTACTATGGGAATTTATTGTAGTAGGTTTAAAGAAAACCCATCAAAGAGACTGTGTTGAGTCACATGTGGTTGAATTTCCTACCATGGATCTTACTGGCCCTGATTTGTCCGACCTAACCATGCAACTTGAATGCTTCCACCTTGTATATATGATTTTGTCATACAATACCGGTTAACACATTTATGAGAAACACCCAAATGTGCTGCAAGACAAAGGATAGTTCTAGGGTAAAGTTTACCAACGTACCAAGAGCTGCAAAAAGCAGAAGAAACGACATATGAGGAAGTGGGCCTATTCAAAGTGTTGTTTTACATTCGCAGGTCCCTTGAATGGTAAACTACACCTCAAGTACAGTAATACTTGGCCTTTAAAAAAACAAAAACAAAAACAATTTGCAAATCACTAAAACATAAAATGAATGACTTAATATTTGAGTTAATACACACAAGTTCTTAAGGCTTAACCACATGCAAAGGCAGCTTTGACAAACAGGCACACGAGATTGTTTGGAAGTGAAACGGGGACATGGAATATATGAATAAATTATTAGAGATAAGACAGTGATCAGATCAATAACTTGGACATGGCATCAACTAGCCTGTTGTTTAAGCCCATAGTAAAGGAGGATGTATGTTGTGGTTCCAGTGTGTCTACACTGTAGTCAGTCAGTGCATCACCCCACCAGGTAGAGATGACATGATGCTATATAAATATTAGCATCTTATATCATGTAGCGAAAAGCTGAGGTACATATTGCAGCTGTTAATACAATTCTGGGTTTTACCCAGGTATTCAACCTCTACGGTTAGGTCTTTTAAATATACAGCACATGTTGGATTACAAAACAGAACACTTACGGTGATATTATCAAATTATCTTCCACATGCTGAGATCCACTGTACAATTCTAGACCATTACTCCTAGAGAACACTGAAAACTTTCTTGCCAATAATAAAAAAGTTGGCAAAAGTTGGAAATGTACAATGGTTTATACACTATATTTTTCAATTTCAACAGAGAGAAATGGTTATGAATGTCTAGGGTAACTTGGAAATGTTTACAACTAATAAACAACTCAATGATAAATCATTCTATCAATTTTTCACAGTTTAACCATACATACATACATACATACATAGTAACTTGAAATAATACCAAGTTTGTGCAATTCTGGTGCTCCCAACAGAAAGGCACATCTCATTTTGCCCCTTGGCACTCAACATCCATCAGGCTTATTTACCATTAGAACACCAGACTGGCAACATTAGATCATCTGAGTTATAAGTTAAAACAGAGGAGTGTCAACTTGACTTAAAAATACTACCAAACCTTGAGGAACATTTTCTCTCAATGTTCACACTTCAACTTTGACCGATCACATTCTGATTTCATCTTCTGTTGAACTAGCTAAAGAGACTAAAAATGGCGCAACTGATTTTGAGTTGATGTGATCATCATCAAGAAATAATTTTAGGCCTAATCATTTTTACACTACATAAAAGTGTTACAACTTAATATACTTAAAGGGTCTATGAAAAGTTCAGGTGGGGTAAGAACCGACAGTGTAATGCTGATTAGGTGCGACTGAAGGATTATTGCAAGATATTTGTAAATATAAAAGACTGAGAACATCTAGATGAAAAAAGTGGAAGACCACACTGACACACCTTTGAGTTTATGCTGTGCCTGTCACCCTGAGTGAACCACTGCTGTTGGCCTTGACTGCACTGTTACAGACATGCATTGCATACACATAGTATGTTAATGTTTACAATACGTGCCATTATAGCCTTACACAGCTATTTTATTTACCAAAGACCATTTCCAAGTCTTATGAGAGAAAAGAATATGATATAAAAAGAAACGGCTAGCTTGCTTGTCTGTTTCACAGTGTAATCATGTTATTAAACCTACAATAAAAAATAACTGCAAGGTGTGTGTGTGAGGCAAAGGAGATATATGCTTGTGAGTTGCTGTATGACCCTGTCTAGCCTGTAACATTCATGGACTGAAATTAATTGACATTCAAATCGCTTTCAAATGTGGTTTGCTTCAGTTAGGTGAAATTGCCTAGAGGCTGGTCTAAAGTCAGTTTTCCATTTTAGTTTTTTTTTTTTCTTTTTGGTGGGGTGATCTGATTCCTGACCAGCATCAACGGGAAACTTCACCTCTGAGAATTTCTGCCTCCGGGCTTCTCTCTTGAGAAAGGGGAATCCACATTGCACATACACAAGTCCAGGTCTGGCAACCTGCTGAAGGCACTCGGTATCTTCTGTCAGTTACAATACAAGTTCATCCATTTCTCCCATCATGGACCTTACCCCTCTTCTTCTTCTTAATCCCATCTCTTCTTCATTTGTTCCGACTGTTTTTTTCCAGCCTGCTCCGTCAGTCCACATCATTGGTGACTCCTCTCGTACTTGCCCAGCTTCTTCGGCTCCTTGCTGGGCATGCACCAGTCATCCGCCTCTGTGCTCGTCTGGTAATGCCTTAGGGCCGACTTGTTGAAAACAGGAAGTCTCTCCACTGACTCTGAGGACAAGGCCTGGTGATACAGAGTATAGAGTGGAACTATTTACTCTGGATCCTTTTCCCACAGACATGCATGCCTAAACTGTGCTAGTCAGATCCAGGTTTATTTCTCATCGGGCTTTGCTACTCAGTTCCAGCTGTGCTTGATGAAGACACCGTACAGCTTGGCTCAGTAGTGCAAAAGGGTAAAGGAAAACAAAAAACTCTCTGTTTTCTAACACAGATCACATGATAAGTTACCACTTACAACACGACACGGATCGGTTATGCCATTTGTGCTACATAATTACTTTACATCCGCCACCATTTAGTCAATCCAGCATGTTTAGTTGACAGTATGTTTTAAAGTGAAACTCTACACCAAATTGGCCTTCACGGCTATTTTTGACATAGCCAGTGTAAGGAGGCAGTGTTGTTCTCACCTTCAAGTATATGACAGCTGAGGTGCCATGGCCCTCCATGGAGTAGAGCTGCAGGTCTCCCTGGAAGTACCTGGCATACAGACGGGAGATGGGCAGGCCATAGCCAAAACCAGCCTGAAGGAAGGAGGGAGGGAGGGGAGGACAGAAAAACAGGGTCACAGCAGTATTACAGATTAGACTGTCTGGGCAAGTTGCTAAAACATAACCATGTAAAACATCAACTGAAAACACAGAACAGAAATATCTATGGTTTGGTTTAAAAACAGATAACCTTCACTTTCTCTCTCATAGTTAGAGTTTAACCCAAAGAAATGTGGCTAACTACAGTCCAGTTTGTAATTCAGCTAATTTACAACCATGTTCAGCTGTGTGTGGCTCTGTTTAACAGAGGTAGAATTAGATTACGGTTTAGATTTCATCTCAGATTCAAGACAGCATTGATTTTTACTGAACTTCATCTCATGTTTCAACTGCAAAAGCAAACATGACATATTTTTATCTTCAGGATATTTTTTTTCCATTTCTGTGATATGTTGGCTGTTCCCTGCTAGCACACTGACTGTAAGAGAATCATCAAGACTAATAAGTTACATAAGAAACCGTAGTGCAGTGAGAGTGCCAGGTTGGTCTCACCAGAGGAGCGTTGCGGGAGTTGTCCACATGGACGGGACTGGGGGCCGTGGAGTACATGTAGCTGAACAGACGCTCAATCTTCCTCAGAGGGACTCCACCTCCTCTGTCAGACATCTACAGACAAGAACGAAAACACGGGTCCTCTCACTGTTATGCCAACAGGCTCACGGCCTACATAGTTTGTCTTCATCATTTGGCATTTCAACCGAATCTCAACAATCTCATCAGGGTTCATCATACTTACAGAATATAAGGTCTTTCCCATTCAACCGTTTAGACCTGGACCCGCACACATAACGGCTGAGGTATGATGCTTAGCACAGAGTGTGTTGTGTACTTCAGGTATGTGTACTATGTATACAAAGGCACAACAGCATGTGCTTCTTTGTTGCTATAAACTTAGAACATTGGTTGTGTGCCATCTTAACCCTTGATGTACCTTGATGGTGAGGTCCTCAGTGCCCAGTGAGACTCGCACTTTGATGGGCGGCAGAGTCAGGCTCGACTCATGGGTCTCTACTGTGGCTCGCATGGCGTTCTGACAGAAAACATGCACAGAACATTACATTACTGACTGAGCAGACACACCGTCCACCTCTGAAGTCGATAACACTGGCTTTCATAATACAATCACTAAAGATGTTGAGAATCACTCTGGGTAAAGAGTAATATTCTTTATATGAATTAGGTTGAGATGGTATGTGGGGTGCTGCATATTAAACAGCATACCAAGCAAAACAGTATCATAACAGTAATTTGAGATGTTACTCTGTAAGCATTACTAGTTTAGGTTTGTTAGTTACTGTACCTTGAAGAGCTCAAACAGCATGTGGTAGAGGTGGGATGGCACATAGACAATGTGGAGGGGCTGGCCAGGGGTTTTGGCTGTGAAACATTTGGTACTGTTGATCACTTGGAAAAACACACTTTTCCTTAATGTGTAAATGTGTCACTCACAACCATGACAAATTGATAACCATGACACCCTGGGTGAAAGGTAAACCAGTGAGTGTGCAATGCAGGCTTGTTAGAAAACGGTGTGTTTTGTGGGAAAAGTCTACACTGTAACTCTGGCAGAGACGAGACAGAGTTTGAAAAGAGAAAGAGATAAGAGACCATGCCAAACTAAGCAAGGAAAATAACAATGTCATTCATCATTTTGTTTTATTCTCTCTAGCCTTTATTTGCAAAAACACTGGCCGATAATATATACAGTTTAATCATATCTCTAGTATACAGTATGTTCCAACATAATATACTGTAGGAATTGCGAATCTGGATTTCATCTAAGCACATATTGTAACAATAACTGGCACATTTGAAAAATTTAGTCTTCCCTTAATTTACATATTCCACACATAGGGATGGTCTTTTTTTATGCTGTGTAATCATGTAGCCAACTGTTTCCATGTTATCCAATCCTACGCATATTAGCATGGCGAAATAAAACAGGTCTACTTCTCTTTGCGCTGGAGAGAATTCTGTCGGTATGAGCTATGTGGATCAAAGAGAGGGATGTATAATGCTGAGGCTGGCTCCTGACAGGCCCAGCTGACAGGAAACAGACACACAAGGCCTCAGCTAAACTAACAGAGGTATGCACTGGAAGGCTCAGTTGGACTTCAGGGAACTCTAGACTCTCACACAGATATTGTGTACAGGAAAAAGGGAAACTACAAAGATATAGACTAGAATAACAGTTAACATCTTAGCACACGGACTAGCACACTAAATCTTAACATACTGACAAAAATAGCTTTCATATGTAAATAAGAACTTTAAGGTTGCATTTTTAAGACTTACAGTTGACTTGTGTGATCTCCATATCAGGAGATGTCAGGTAATACTGCTCACAGAGCATCTTGGAAGTCTCATAGGCATCTGCAGAGTGAAACAAAAAATAATCTATGGTTGCCATCTAAATTGCAATATAGCAGTCTAACAAAAGAGAATGATGATTCATGCTAAAATGGAGAACAACACCAGAAGACATTTCGTTGGCCAAAAGGTTCTCTAAGCTTTCAGTTACAGCAATTTACATTTCACTGGCATTCACAAGAGGGTCTATCACTCCAATAAAACTCATCATGACTTGCTTTCACTCCTTACACTGACAAATATCAGATGATAAAAGGTCAAACTATTATGAATCTGTACAAACAGTGAGCGGTGGAAAACAGATATCACATCCAGTGTGTGTATAGTTCCTTATCTAATGAGATGTCTGTATAGAAGGCAGTATTGGAGCTGAGGAGGATCATTACCTTTTACTACCTCCACCACGTCACAGCTGGGGTCGATGCTGCCAATATGTTTGGGATGGGCTGGGTTGACGCTGCCGTCGAAGATTAACGCTACAAGAACAGTGGAAGAAACACGCACAACTGTGTGTGACTCAAACACGTACACACATGGGTGGCACATACACACGATGCACCATCCATAAAGGCCACACATTCCTTTCCAGTGGGAAATGTTAGCACTAGCTGAACACTTTTTATTGACATAGTCAGACATGTGCTCTTGTACTGCCGGAAATAATGTCTAATGCATTAATCATTCAGTGCAGTGGCAGAGCAGCACTGCTGTAAAAGGCTGTCAACGTGGGGCGTGTGGTGATTATGTGGCACTGTCTTACAGCAGCCAAATCTTAAACATGTCTGAGATCAGCACTTTGTCCTTAATCAGATAAAAAAAAAAAACATAGTGTGATCCAATCATGATTTCAAGAAACCAATTAATACAGTGCCCCTTCTCAGAGGGTCAACACTTCAATGCTTGCTCTCTCAAGCATAATCAGTAACATAATCACTGAGTACAGTTTAATGAAATGGGCTTTTACCAAGTACTCACTGACAAGTTTCGAGTGCTAGCGACTGTTGATTCATGAGCTTAACTCACTGATAATCACCGAGTGCTATACTGACTGTGCTGGTTCATGAGCATGCGTGTGGAGATGCGGCTCATGTAGAAGCGGTCCAAGAAGTACTGGACGTTCTGGTTGGTGACGGGGTCCACGCCGAAGGCCTCCTTGTACTCCACCACGCCCTGGGCCATGGTGGGCACCACGTTGTTGTGCCGGTTACGGACGTTCACCAGAGTCTCTGTGAACCTGGGGGCGAAGAGATGATGCGTGAGGTACTATGTGAAGGTAGCCAGTGAGTCACATGTGTAAGATATGCAGTCTGTGCATCAACATAAGCGCGCACGGGCACACATACAGTACATGTTTATTTAATTTCCCAACATGCATCGTCCACCACTTACGGCAGCGTGGTGCATGGTTAGAAAGCACCAAGGTAGCAGTCAAGTCAGCAGAGAATTACTTAAAACTGGAGACCAAAAGAAGTCAAACAGCTAATTATAATCTTGAAAATCAAGAGTTTCGCAGGGTGGCAGGAGCAGAGCTAATTACAATACTGCTAATTTCATCAGGCACTTAAAGAAAAACCATTTGAAGCAGTACAACAAGTTCTCAAAGGTAGTAGCTCAGAAGAAGTCTGCGCCCACGCAGCAAACATTAGAGGATGTGCTAAAAAAAACAAGCAAAAAAGGCAAAAAAAACCACAAAACATAAATAACAGAGGATTATTGAGTTTACTGCACTGGATGAGCAGCCCCTCTTGGTGGTGGAACATGTAGGCTTTCACCATTTAATGGATTATTTGGAGTCACGCTATAGTTTGCCCTCTATCTTTCAGACACTGCCCCCCAGAAACTGTACAACAAGATATGTGAGCAGCTCTTGGATTGGATGAAAGGTGTGACAATAATTGTTTCCATACAGACATTTGGTATTCAGACGTCTGCCCCAAGTCACTCCTGAGTTTGACTTGCACTGGATTAATTCGAGCTTTACCTTACAAAGTGCAGTGTTGAAAAATAAACAATTTTCAATTAATTACAAAACCATTTGGATCGGTACTCAGTACCGGCAGATACTCAATAATAACCCGGATTTGAGACAAAAAAACATGAGATGCTTACTTGTCTCCTTTTGCCCAACTGCGTAGGAAGTAACTATTTAAATTTATTCTCTTATTTATTTTTTGTTTTATCTCTTTTAACAGTTCTCTTTGAGGCTACATTGCCATGTTTTAAAATATAGTCTGTGCTCCAGTTATTCTTAGTAACTCTGTATGTACAAATACTTTTACTTTTTCTCTCTTTTACCTTGTCTTGTTTTACGTGTACAAATGTGTTCTTTCTATGTTTTATGATCTTAATGCTTTTGATGTAAAATTCTGCATTGTTTTCAATATACCTTACTGCAAGCATGAATTAATAAAGTCAAGTCAAGTCAACCCAACCCCGAGGCCTACACAAGCAATCCATGTGTACTGAAATGTCTGTAAATTACTTACTTGGTCAGGACCTGTTTATCCTCTGGATCTTTCTCTAAAAACTCCACAATCTCCAACAGACTCTGTGAATACCTGGTGGACATAAAAAGGATTAATTTAATGAGAGAATATGGAAAAATCCTCAACTCATTCATTTACTGTATGAGTCAGTATCTGTTTTGGAACAGCATTCCTGGTTATAACATACCATGCAAAGCACAGGGGTGTATTTATATACAACAATGTCTATTTCAGTCTTATCAATACAGTGCACTTAATGCATCAATCTCTCCATATCTCTTGAAACCACATTTGAGCAGTGATTCACCCTTTCAAAATTGAAATACTGTGTGAGTAGCTAAGTGGTGTTTGGAAATTCTTGTGCAATTTAAAAGCTGTGTAATTAGCCATAATGCATTAATACATGATTCAGTTTCACAGTCTGAACTTTATACAATGTTCGCTTGTTAATCACTGCTAGTCCATATACATTATGTTTAGACCAGCGGGAGGAGATTCTGTGTCTTGAGTGCTGAGCTCTCAGACTCTCCCTCTCTCTCTGTAGAAAACTAGGTGAAGGGTGACAGGCAGAGCGGCTGTGTTTTCAACGCACTGACTTTGTCCCTCAACTGACCTTCAACACTCTACCCCTGGTTTGAATGAAGACCTATCATGCAAACAGACAGACATCTTGAAACAGTCTGTTATACAACTGATAATTTCACAAACTTTTATTGCCAGGAAATATCAAGGCTTGATTCCTCTCCCCATGTCAACAAAATAGTTGTGAGAGATCAACTTCTTTGTTGGCAACGCAAAGAGCGTTGCTGCAGTAGGAAGAGAAAGCCCGAGTGAGGGACGTAGATAACCAAATATAGACAAGATGGATCATAAGAGAAGGGTGGGGGAAGGCCGGTGACCTTTGCTGTCAACATTTGTTGTCTAGCGTACAGTGGAGACTAATGCATTCAATATGGCAGGGCAAAGGCTGTATTAGAACACTGTGTTTTAGCAGAATGTTGGGAAGCAACAAGTCGGCTGGAAAAACCTACTAGAAAAATGACTGGGCAATAGGACTGTGTTTTTGCCTTTGTCAAACATAAGGCTGACAGACAAAAGTTGTGACTCAGTCAAGTAAACAAACTACTGTAGATTATATTTGGGAGCTCTCATGAAAAGCCTGTATCTCTGCCACCTTTGCTTTACTGCACACAGCATGAAGTGGAGGTGAAAGACAGGAGAGTGGGGGTGGATGCAACACTGGTAATGAGTTCAGCTCAAACTCACAACATTGTAAGTGCATAGTGTGTGAAACCTATTCCCTTCATCCAGGGAGTGTCCCACAGCCTTTCATCATGACAAGTGAAAATGATTGCAGCTACTCAGCTAAGCGGCGCCTGCCTAGAACAGAACTATCATGCGTCCTGATGTCTGGGACATAATCTCAGTCTTTACAGCCTTTCACCTTGTCTCTACCCCACCCTTTATACCATGGTACACAGTGCAACTTTATATGTATGTGTGTGTGTGTGTGTGTGTGTGTGTGTGTGTGTGTGTGTGTGTGTGTGTGTGTGCATAGACAGATACTGGGATAGCTGGCATAAAGCCATACCTGTGGGTGGTTTGACTTGGGGTAGTAACTACTAACAAAATGAGGAGGCAGAGGTGTAACACTGGCCTGGGCTCAAATTGTATCAGGATATTTCTCTGTGTACCCTATAGCCTTCTGATAACTTTATACCGACATGCATTCTTCAACCAACTTGGAATAGGCAACATTATAGGTCTATACTGCACTTATGGGAGCACATGAAGGTAAATACTTTACTTTGACCCATTAAGTTATAAAGGCTTATCACATAAGGAGGAAGATGGCACAACAACATAAAAAAAACAGGGCTGTCCAGCCCTTTAGCCTTATCTACTTCAAACAAACATCATAAGGCATATTCCCAGTTCAATGGCATCAAGCCAGGTAGCTTAGTGAGCAGCAACAGGGAGAAGGGGAGTTGATGCATCTTTAAACAGAATAGACCGTCACTGCACCTCACACAACCACCGACAACATCAACAGCAATCCTGTGATGGCAATCGCCAGCCTGCCACTAGCTGAACAACTGGAGAGTGGAATATGGGGGAAGCCTACTTTCTGGGATTGGGTGGTATCATGAGGTGTAAGGTAGAATGTCAAAAAGCAAAAGTGAGGCCTTCAGTGGCCCAAGATAATGCTAAGTCATGACGTCCTATGCTAAAATAGGCATAACTATAATAGCTTAGCCTACTGCAAGGAAATCAGTGGTTTAAAGAAGCTTAGTGTGTAAGGCTGCAGTTGATTGTAAAGCAACGTGGGGTGTATTACTGGATGTAGTGACTACTTTGACATAGCACATTTAGGGATTTGAAAAAGTATAGTATAGCCTGGTATAAGGAGTATAGGTGTATCCTACTAGCTGTAATGAGCAAAGGTACAGCTATGAATTCTAGGACCCCTGACAAGAAGCGACAGCAGACATGGGAAAACCCAATTATTCCAGACTTTTTGGGGCCCTAATTTACCGTTCCTTCCACTTGCTGCAACCCTGGAGGTGCAAAGACAATTCAGTAGAGTGTTCACGCAGTAGAGAGGGAGTGATCACAAGGACAGATTATATAAGGGGGTCTGGAGATAGGCCTACCAGCTAGTGAGGAGCTGTAGGGATGGAGTGCTGAGGAGCTTGTCGGGGAGAAAGTCAATTTCCTTCATGATGTTGGCCAATCTGACCGGAAGCTCCTGGCGCAGGAACACAAAAGAGGTCTTCTCACATGCATTGGCTGAGCCTGCAGTCACATGACGGAGAGAGAGTGAGAAAAAAATCCCTGGGCAGGCGTTCAACTTTGACCCCATCCTGAGAAAAAAAAACTGCCACTTTTCCTACACAGCTTGCACTATCTGTTGAAGGAAAGACTCTGTCCAGGGTTGATTCTGGACAGGGTCTTGACCATAGACCGTAAAAAAAGACTTGACCTATGAGATATTGTGCAAATGCAATGGAAAAACATGATGAAATCATCTGTTTTTTTGTTTGTTTGTTTTTTTTTGCTGAGGCAGGACTGGAGTATCATGAGAGCTTGCTTGAGTGTATGCCAATGAAGAGATCAACTAAATTAACTTATTTTGCTCATGCTTTAAACAGTTTAAAGGATTCAACTGTAGCCATTACAGCATATTTCAGTCTTTTGTATCCAGTCATTCATAAGACCTAACAGTTGAAGGCACTAATTTGATAACGACTTTTCATATACTGAACTGAAATGACACAATAAATAATCGACAGCAACAACAGCAACGTCGACACTAACTCCTGTTACTATGCAATCATGTATTTAACGGAATTAGCCTAGTTGTAGTAGATGCTGTCAACCAAATTTAATGACTATCAGTGTATATATTGAACAATGACAGCTGTCACATACAAACAATAACGACTGACTCAGTATTTGGCATGCATACAGATTAATGTTGTGCCAATGCACAAACTAATTCAAATTTGCCTTCAAAATTGCCTGGCAAAATTAGGGCATGTCAGCATTTATATACAAAGTCTGAAAAACTTACCAAAGTCAATGAACTGCTTCATAGACAAGGGCGAAGGGGAGAACTTGGAAAACCTCTCCACTTGTTTTGGTATCCCAGCTATTGAGCTGCTTTTCAACAAAAACTGAGCGAACTTCATGTTTCCTCTGGCTCTGCTCTTCAGATCACTTCTTTGTGAGGACAGGCTGCCCTCTCTTCAGTACGCTCCAGTTTTGCTACCTTTGGCTAGCTGGGCTAAAGCTGGCTAGCATACAAAAACCCCTCGTTAAATTGACATCATTAGTGGATGCCGGTTGTCACAGCTCCATTATCGTTTTTACTCGAGCAGTTTCCTCGCATCTTGGCAAGTTTTACCGTTATGACTTCCAAAATGCAACCCCCAAGTCTGTGCAGCAGTGTTGTTGAATGGGAAGCAGTGAGATTGACATTAAATTCAACCAATGAGCACCGAGATTCGCTGACTTTATGGGAGGGGGTTGAGTGTTTTCGTCACGTCGCTGGAGCCTTAACAAAACATTGTGAAAGGACCTCATTTTATCAAAGCATCCTTTGCCGAAATAGGAACACTTGTTTATTTTACAGTTTTCAACCCTTGTCAAATCATTGTTAAAATAGTGCGCTAATAAACGGATAGTTCTGACCCTCGGGTCTGACCGAGACACGAAGCCGTTGTAAAATACCCGATGAACCCGATGAACGCACACCTGTCACCGCATCACAGCAAATTTAAATATTAATGCGCCAACCGAAAATCACCAATCACTGCAACCACGTTGTTTAGTTGCGCGTCGTAGTTGGTCTAACTGTAGCAGACGGTCTCTTGTGGGTCGTTGACAGTGCCAGCATCCATTGCCAACGCTTCAAAATATTAATACTTTATTATTTACAAGTTTTGGATGGCCCTATGCACTTCTTCAAATGGCCAGAAGATGGTGGCGTTGCAATAGTCATGAGACGCTGACAGTGCGTGTGAAAGGAGGAGGGATTTCCTCTCCTCCCTCTCATCATCATCCTACTGCTAGTGATGTATCGGCGTGCAATGCACCTGTTTTATGTTTTATTTGGGTCATCGACCGCCGAAATGCTCTATTTTAACCGGTGTCATCAATAGCCTCACGAAAAGGTTCAAACCACCCATTCATATATATTCCAGCGGCCTCGATTCGGTGCGAGTTAAAGAGAGGATGTGGTGATTTTTTCGGGGTGCAGCGTGAGACAGCATCTTTGCCGGTGACACATCATTATCAATACGAGTGGACAAGGTATGCTGCGAAACAATAACAATTTGCTATTCTATTGTTTGCGAGACAATTTCCTTCTGTGTTGTTATATACTGCAAATGCTGTATAGTATATCTTGCAAGGCCTAAAAGCGCATTAAAGCAGCCTATTTGACGTAAATGCAAATGATGTCAATTTTGGGATTAGCTGCGAATGCTTTTATGTCCTGTAAGCGAAAAGTCAAGCATAGGCAACTTCTGTCGCTATTCATTTCTAAATACTTTGGCTTTTGTAGCCTGCATGGTCATACTGTGTATCAGGTGTGCTAGTAAAGACTGTACCAGTTTCGTCCTCCACTTTTCCTGTCTACTTCTATTTATAGACAAGAGGTTCTGCATACCTTCAGTCATTTTTCATTGATGTCTGTTCCAATAAGGTTTGTCAGACCCACCATTGAACCTGAACTAGCCTAAATGTTTTCTAATTTACAGTGCTAGGCTACTTTATATTTTGAGTATTGTGAGGACGCTCTCCTTTTGGTACCCACACCTGAGTGATGGACATTTAACCTGTGACATTGGCCCATTACCCAGCAAACCTCTGGTTAGCACTCAGACAGCCTTAATGGGCAGCCCACACAAAACCAACACAGACCCATTGTGAGCCTATGCAGGATCCCAACTGTAAGACTGATTTAACTCTGGCTCATCCATTTAGGTTTAACTTAATTAGCTTCTTAATTAAGTGACTTAGTGCTTTACTGAGCCAAATGTATATGTTCACTTGTCCTGGAAATTGGAATGCAATAGAAGTGATGTGCTGTTAAAGGGCATGTTTAATGTATTCTTCCTGAGAAAACATCTAATTGGGGTCTTGTAGCCTACCTCATATACTAAGATTTGTTTAAGTTTTCTGCTAGCATTATTAATTGGATTGAGGGATTGAACAGCAGAAATGTGAAAAAAGGCAATGCTCTATTTGGCCCTATCAGGAATATTTCTGGGCCGCCTAAAGACTGCACACACTGGACCAGTGCTACTGGGCCGAGTACCGCACCAATGTGGAAACCCCATTGGGGCCCAGTGTCGGCTAGTATTTGGGCCACTATTTTTGCCTGCATCAAGTCCTTATTGGCTGCTGGGCCTGCAAGGTTATGGATCTATAAATGGCACACCCAGTTGGTATTCTGAAGCCTGTTGTGCAGACAAATATTCATACATATCATCTTGTAATGAAACCAGATCATATTGTGACCTTGCCCCTTTCTTTCCTGCAGCCTCATAGGAGACCATGTCGGACAAAAGTGACCTAAAAGCTGAGCTGGAGCGCAAGAAGCAGCGCCTAGCCCAGATCAGGGAGGAGAAAAAACGAAAGGAGGAAGAGAGGAAGAAGAAAGAGGTAAGAAAAAAAGTGAGTAAATCCACACAACTGGCACTCATTATATTCCACTGTGAACTGTATTGCTTGTGTGTTCGGTTGGTTCTGTCTGGCCGTGACACAGATAAGGCTGTGATTGTGTTTGTGTGTTTCCACGCATGCATACATACATCTGTGTGTGTGCATAATGATGGGGCTGGGCTTTGATCAAAATGCATGTGTGTGCATGTATGTGTGTGTTTGAACCTATTAATGCACCCATGATGGATAACTTGACATTTGTCTGTGCATGCTGTGCAGTCAGAGAGCCAGCAGAAGACAGAGGCTGCCCCAGAGGATTCAGACCTGGACCGTAAGCGCAGGGAGACCGAGGCCCTGCTACAGAGCATCGGCATCTCACCGGAGCCTCCACTAGGTACACATTATACCCTTAAAAATAAAAGGTTCTTTGGCCCTATTAAATCAGAACTGTTTTTAGCACTATATCCTGTAGAACCTTTTGTAAATTCTTCGCATACCTACAGTAAAAATTACCAAAAAGTTATAGACATGGTACCAAGCAGAGGTTCCTTAATAATTACAGCCAAATAACCTCTGAGGAACTAGTTATTCAGCATATACACACCATACAGTGGACTAGGGATACACACAACAACCTACAGTTTGTGTAATCTGCGGAAAATGATCAGTCCAATCCAGCCTCGCTGATTCCTAACATGAATCGATTGGAGAACTAAAGCACATTGTTTGCTATGTTGCCAGGTCTGTACATAATGTATTGTTACATTTTCCACAACAGTAGTAATTGTTTAATTTGTGAGGCAGAAGTCTGCATGCTGTATCCAGTAGATTGCTGTTGGGACATGCCTGCTGTGGGGGTTATGTTTGCATGCAATAGTAAATGGCAAAAATCTGAATATGAATAGCTTTCATATGATTGTGACGTTGACCAACGGACACAACGTCATAATTTCTTAGTTGTGTGCATTTTTTTTTTCCATTTCCTTATTTTACTTTAATTGTATTTTCTCTGATTTTGTAAAAGTTTGATGTAGAAAAAAATAACTTCCATTTTATAGATTTCATCAAGTATTAAAAACATCCCATGATTTGTTAGGCACATTGTCCTTTGACAATGATGAACGTTTTTCATAATTACATTTGGTGTGTCATCTTTATAGCATATTTTCTCATCTTTTATTTGATTTTGTTCCATTGGTTTCCTTGTGTGTACAGTACCTTGTAATAGTGTCTTTGGACAAAAAGATTCATTCTAAACTAAACTAAATCAAACTAAACTAAATTGTATCAAACCACATGAATATAGAAATACATGCCACTTATTTTTAAGATATCCTCTTAAGATATCTTCCCTCTACATGTTCCAAATCTGATCGATTGACTTCAATTCCCAGGATCCCTGTCACCTCCAGCAGGCTTTTGGAAAAGCCTGTTCGTCAGCACTGTTCTCTAGTGGTCTGAAATTGTAACAACACCCCAACACCTCAGAATTAGGTCACTGCTATGCCTATTATTAGCTTTAATCATTTTTTGATATATCCCAGAATAAAGCCGCGTAGTGCAAAATAAACTTCTAATGCAAAACCAAAAACCAGTTTGACGTTCTGTCCCCCTTTTGTTTGTTTTGTTTTTTTAATTTAAACCTTTATGCTTTTTCCACTTGATTTGCTTTCCCATCATTTCATCCATCCTGTTCTTTTGGCTTTGCGGACACCCTTTTTCTTCTCATTGTCATTGCTTGGGTTGAGCAGTCCATCCGCTGCAGCCTTTAATGTTAGATACGTGTTATTTTCATTATTTAGTCCCGACCCCCATGTCCCCCTCCAAATCAGTGAGCACGCCCAGTGAGACGGGGAGCCAGGACTCAGCTGATGGGGGAGCAGCGGGCAGGTAGGCCAAAGTCTTGGATGTCACTTCCTACCAAGGTTGAATGTCAGAAGTCATTCCCAATGAGTCTTCCTCATTTTGTCTTATATAACTCTGAAAAAAAGAGGACTTTTGAAATTCAAATGCTGAAAATACCGCATTCATTCCTCACATTCTTCAGTAAAGCTAAAAGAGGCTCTAGACGCTCATGTGGAAGAGAGAGGATAAATGGAAATGGTGTACAGAAGTAGGTTTTGCTCAGTCGTATGCACCAGGGATGCTCTTTGAGAGGTTACCAATGCACTGCAGAAACTGGAGAGCACTTGAAGCCGTCTCATGGCCTCGCAACGTTGGTGAAGTTACTTTGGCCTGTAACTATTCCTTTGGCATTTTTTCATTTTTGACAAATATTCTGTCTCTTTCTCTTGTCACTGGAGCAACAGGTATAGGTAAGGATGAGTGTCAGTAAGTGTTGGTGGTGTTGTGGTGCCTTGTTAGGTTTTGAATGTGGTATCTGTCATTTGTCATGGCATCCTGTGTTTTGATGACCACAGTACAGCTTGTTGCTGCTCATCGCTAGAACAGAGAATTAAGTTTGACCTCAAGGTAAGTCAGAGCTATAGTCAGACTTGTTGAGTAGTTGTTGTTCATTTGAAAACATGGAGGGATGCAGATTGCTATTCCCAGATATTACGGTGCAAGTAGGTACCATATTGATAAACTTTCAGAAAGCATCCTTGGTGAGCCACTTAATAGAATAAGTTTGGAATCTGGAATAGGACTAACCCATACATTTGCAGTAAAGGCAAGTAGCTGACGTGAGCACGTGACATGATGTAACCTTTGTTCTGTCACTGTTTGGCAGGGTGCTCTGCATTCACAGTGCATTCACAGCTGGCTCATGTGTCATACCCGCTTCTGCCACTGCAGCATCTGTTTATTGAACACACCAGACCAGTACAACAGCGACTGCACCACACTGCTCTGGTGAATTAAACCTGAAGTTGAGAACAAAGTGGTCATCAACAACCAAGCGCTTTCCATTTGCTACCCAGTGGCAGCTCACTGTGGAGGTCGATGTGTGAGCGATGCCCACAGGGGTCATTAGTGATGTGTTGTTCTGGTACGGCCAGGGGTGGAATTGGGGCAGAAGGACATGTGGGAACTGAGCTAAGTTCCCACAATGCAGTTCTCTTACGTAAGATTTGGATTTTGTATTTCCTTGTAGCTTTTACCAATTGGATTTTACAAATTGGTGAGTTAGTCCCAATGCCTGGAATGAAAAATTTCCCCCCCAAATCCACCCTGGATTATGGCATGCCATTTTGAGCTTCTCCATCTGTGGCTGTGTGTATGTGTGTGTCCCTTCTTAGGTCAGGTTTCTCTAAAAACAAGTCACAAGCACAGAGCAACAGGTAAGCATTTTCACCTCAAACCCAGGAATGTGTCCCCCCCCCCCCCCCCCCCCCCCCCCTCCCCCCGCTTAGCTGAGTTTACCCTCATGTGAACACAAACAGAGAGACACCCACAGTGTTGTCGGTGGTGTTCCTGATGTGTTCC
>NW_027605261.1:0-39894 GCF_048128805.1 Centroberyx gerrardi
CGTCGGTCACATACCTCTGGACGAAGGTTGCCCACACGGTAGGAGATGTATACAAAGGAGGCCGAGCCGTAAGAGATCGACACCACAGTCAGGTGGGCGGCACATGTACCGAAGGCCTTAAGCCTCTGAGCCGCACCCATCCTCGATATCGAAACGCCGATCAGAACGTAGGAGCCGAGGATGAGAACTCCCGTGGTCAGCAGCGCCACCAGAGCGAAGGACAGAGACACAATGCTGTCCGCCCTGGTGTCGGCACACACCAGCCGCCTCACGGACGACGGGTCGCACCAGCCGTGGCGCACCACGTTAGGGCCGCAGTACGGCCGCCGCCACGCCATGCCGGTGGCCGGGAGCGTGCAGAAACCGCCGAAGACCCAGGCTCCCGTGACGAGAAGCAGGCGGACGGGCCGGGTCATGATGGCGGTGTAGCGCAGCGGGTTGCAGATGGCCACGTAGCGGTCATACGCCATGACGGTCAGGATGCCGCGGCCCGTAACAGCCAGCTGAATGAAGAAGTACATCTGGAGGAAGCATCCTGGTACGGAGATGGTCTTAGTGTCCGTCAGAAAGCCAGACAGCATGTTGGGGACGGTGACTGTGGTGTAGACCATGTCCACAAAGGACAGGTTGTGGAGGAAGAAGTACATGGGAGAGCTGAGCTTCGGATCAGTCCACACCTGTATGTGGAAACACAACTCTTGAGAAGAAGGATGAGACGATGAGTACGTTTACATGCACACTGATAATTCGATCTTAACCCGATTAAGGCAATAATACGCCTTTATCTGGTCACCTGAATCGGAGTAAGTCATGATAAGCATAACTCGGTTAACACGGATAGGTTTTTGCTAAGTCTTTCCATTTATTGGGGCTTGTAGACACCTTAGTCAGATTTCTATCGGCTTTTTCAAACTTCACGTCGGTCACCAGATGCAGTAACCTGGATAAAACATACAACATGGTGCAGTGCAGTATGAATGCAGAGAGCTAAAATTTTTTATATTGTTACCTTGAGATCAAACTTAACTATCTCATTATCTCAACAAATTAATTATTTTGCTGAGTTTGCCCAGTAAGCAGTATTGACGGTATCGCCAATTTATAGAAAGACTGTCAAGTGGAATTGACAGTGTTAGAAAGAGAGATCACGGTTGATCAATGTCTAACACTGTAATCACTTTAATCAATATGTATGACACACATGGCTGAATTGCAACCACAATCAATAACCTTACTTAAGTTGTGATCTTGAGAAAAACACTTTTATCTCATGATGAAATAATTCAATTGTGATCATGAGAAAACAAAGTTTGATAGCGTAGTGACAAGCAATAGACTGATTTTTTTTTTAATAAATGTATGTGAACCGTGTAGAGAAATCGCCTTACTAAATGTTCAGGCCTAAACATTGTAATGGAAATATTGCCCTAAGCTGATTACTCCCAGTGTCACTATTAATTGGAGTAATTGGGGCACTCAATAATGTTCATAGGGCCAGCTCTAGGATAAGAAGTCTAGGTTTAATTACAAATAATAGTGTTTTAGAGGATCTAATCATCTGTGTGTTTGAAATGTTGAACTAAGCAGATTGAATGGTTTGGTCATGCCATGGCATCCAGACTCACTGACACAGGTTCAGTTAAATAAGTACTTCTCTACATCTGACCTGCACTGCTCAACATTCAGACACTGACATATAACACTTCCTAGAAATATAGGTACATTGGTGGAGAGACAGGAAGACAGGCAGAGTCAAACATATAGATCAATAGACAGATAGATTGATAGACGGTTTGTATGTACCGTAAAGATGATCATGCTGTTTCCGCCTAGGATGACAACGTAAGCCAACAGGAGGATGACGAACAGAATCATCTTCTCCTCCCCCAGGTTGGCCAGGCCCTGAATGATGAAGAAGGCGACGCCATCGGGTTGCTGGGTGCTGTTAACGGCGCTGGCTCTGTGATTGGCCGACCAGGACAGGTGTGAATCTAGAGATACAGGTAAAGTGAGAGAGGCAACGGTGGAAATTCATTATGTCATTATGAATTGTGTCTGATCTGTGTTTTTGGTATCATGCGGAGCAAGCTATGGAGTAGGTTGTGTCTTGTAGAGTTCTCTCTCTCGAATCAGAAAGAAAACGCTCCAATCACAACAACACCTGCCTCCTCAATCCTCAAATCCCCAGACTCTTTCCACCTGCATTAACATGTGTCTTGTATCTGGACTGTCTAGATCGGATGTAGCTGGATTATATTTATATACACCTTCTCTTTCCCCGACCAGATTGTCACGCTCGTCACTTCTTCTCGTAATATTCCCATCCTTTAAAACGGACAGCTCGTCTCTGTTGTTCCCTATCCACCGGTGTCCTGACGGTCCACGTTTGGTTTTGTGTTACCGTCTGAGCTGCCTGCTTCCTGTTTGGCTTGCTTGTGCTTCCTGGTTGGGTCTGTGCGCAAAAGTTCATTTCCAACGTCGCTCACTATATGTGGACCGGAGACACACTGCACTCACACTTTGTTGTTAATGAGGCCACATGCTGGTTTGGGCGATCAGATTACAATTCATACACCTGGACTTTTATGTGGTTAAGGGCTAATCTAATTACAATCCAGTTGGCCAAGTCGCAGGTTAACGCAGGTGGAAAGATGAGTCAAAGAGTCTGAGGGGCGGGTTAGGACCAGGCAGTGGATATATGGCATTTTGGAATGAAACCTTTCAAATGTCCCCACTAGAGTAGAAAATCTGTCACTTGAGAGATTTCCTGATTTCCTGAACCTCATTGGGTAGCGGAGACGTTTACAAGTTTACAGTTAGCGTTACACTTGTAGTTTGATAAAGTTAGAGTTACCGCTCGACATAGCCAGAGTTAAAATTAGGGTTAAGGGTCACAAGGAAGACATTGCAATGACCTCACAAGTAAAACAACAGTATTTGTATATGTGCGTGTGTGTGTGTGTGTGTGTGTGTGTGTGTGTGTGTGTGTGTGTGTGTGTACCATGGTACAAAGCCACAGAAGGAACATTTAGTGTCACGGAGATTTCACAAAATCAAACAATATTGGTAACTGTGACTTCCCAAGCAAACTTCTCCACAGTTGAAACAATGAAAATAAGTAGAAGTTGTGATGCAAATCAACTAGAATTAAGTACTTTGGCTTATTTTAAGATATTGCCACTTGAATGAAGAAAATACATTGAAAAACAATTAAATGATCTCACCCCATTTTCATTTCATTTTTTTTTTTTTTTCTTCAATACATTGACTGGATACTATGTCACTTCTATCTGTTTTCTTTTGCCATCCTGTAAAGCACTTTGAGCTACTGTCCTTGTATGAAAGGTGCTCTACAAATAAAATTCATTCATCTTTATCATTTATTTTATGAAAAATAAAATTGTAAGACCCAATGCTAGATTAATTTGTTAAGATAGATGTGGATTAGTTGAGCTGAGTATGTTTGAATTACAAGATACAAGTCCCCTGCACAGACACAGACAGTGAAACTTTAATTCCAGACTTCTTCTTTCTGAATAAATAAATAAATTCAGTCTGATCTCCTTCTCAGTAGTTGGAAAAAATATATCTGGTACATCTGTAATATATGGTACTGTCAAATTTACACAGTACATTATCAAAAAACTTTTCAAAGCAATACACACAAACACTAATGCAAAAGGAAAAGTACATAAACAGTCACACACCTCTGGGGTTTTCAGGTGAAATTTCAAATGGCATGAGGTCCATCTCCTCTCAGCAGACAGACAGATATATACAGACAGACAGATGTATACAGACAGACGGATGTATACAGACAGACGGATGTATACAGACAGACGGATGTATACAGACAGACGGATGTATACAGACAGACGGATGTATACAGACAGACGGATGTATACAGACAGACAGATGTATACAGACAGACGGATGTATACAGACAGACTGATGTATACAGACAGACGGATGTATACAGACAGACAGATGTATACAGACAGACAGATGTATACAGACAGACAGATCTCCTGTCAACAGACAAGTTGTAGAATCATCACACTGCAGAAATGAAAAGCTTAAGTGACTTTATCTTGTATGCAGAATGATCAAGCTCACTTTGAGACATTGGAATCAGTTGTCTTATAGTTTTAAGAAATGGCTTCAGTGTCTCATTAAACAGGTCATTTTGTTGTGAAAAAGTTACATTTATAATACAATGAAAAATACAATTCAAAAAGATAATGATAAAAAAAAGATAAGATTTGACTTGAAGCTTTATCTCTGCATGCAACATAGCCCAATGCTGCTTCAAGTTTGCATTTTTTGCATTGCAAATATCTGGACATGTTAACAAAATTATGAATCATCTTACCCGAGTGTGTAAACCGGACCTTGCAGCGCTCAGTCAGTTTTTGCTGGTTACCTCAAGCCAAAAAATAGGTAGAGCATCATCTTAAATAGACATTTAGCCTTTTCAGGACAAACCAACCCTTTTTCTAATTACAATGTGTTGTGAAGCAACCATGCAGGACGAAGTTACATCAGATCCTTTGCACTAATAAATGTAAATTGTACACAGGATGGTAACAGAGGCCAAAGGGACTCATTTTTTTAAGTTAGTGACAATTAGTGTGCGTCTGGATTTAATAGATGAAAAAAAATAATTGCCTCTATCACCAAGGTACCAACCATTTGCCTCTCATTCCTGTTGGGCCACCTCATTAAAGGTGATTCATTATAGAAACTCATATTTGACTTTAATTGCTTGCTTGTGTGTGTGTGCATGGGCACTGTGCATGTTTGTGTGTGGTCGGAGGTGTATTACCTGTGTTACCTGACGTAAATTACCTGAACACATGAGCAAAGTTTGGAACTTGTTGGTTCGTCTGAGTCACTAGTTTAAGATTCTTCACAGTAAAATAAGAGTGACAAAATCTTTGGCGCTGACTCAGCAGAGTGAAATCAGCCCTTGAAGGCAGATCAGTGTTGTGCTGCAACACCCCAAAGAGGTTAGACTACAAAACACATGCAGGGGTGTGTGATGATTTTGATTATAGAGGATTCTAGCCCTTCCCATAATGCTTTGCTTTACCAGTTGTTCCGGTCAATACGCTGCCGTTCAGTCGTACTGAAGAGAGAGTAATACTGTTGCTGTAACTTAATAAAGTGACTATAAACAACTAAATCAGTGTTAATATGACTTGCATCGGACATTTCCAACTCGTCAGTGGAACACCAAGAACTGTTACTGAAGATCAGCTGAGACTTAGAGCTTATTTCGGATTACTTGAGATATTTGGTCTCAGGTAGCTAGGTTAGCTAGGGAGCTAGCCAACGTTAGTAAAGCTGCATTCACGCTACAGTGCATCTTATACTGATATATTTGGCCGGATTATCTTACATAACATTATTGATTCTGAGTTTATCCAAAGTTAACGGACTAATACATCGGAGCTGAGAAGAACTCTGTAGTTTGCCAGTTTTGTCAAGTTGACGGCTCTAAGTCTTTATACTGAGGGAAGATGGCAGTGACAGTCTTCTATGAGTGAATCATGGATTATAAAGTAATCTATTTACATTTTAAGTTACGTTTTGCAATTTCTAGTGGTCTGACATGATGTGTTTTATCTGTCGGACGTCTGTTGTGTTGATCAGCTGAAGAAGAAAAGCGTGAATGATGTCACAGCACATCAATGAGTGGACAAGAGGTAAACATATAAATACAGTCCCATCATTCATAATACAGTTCAGATTTGGAAGGCAAGGCAGTGTCCTTCTTGTTACCCATATCATCAAACCCCTCTTTTACTCCCTCCACTCTGGATGGGATTTTTGATAGTTGGAGAGACTTGGGGGTACAGAACATTTGGGGGAAAAAAAATTATTTAGAAACCTTCAGATTAGAAATAGAGTACATCTTCCCAACTTTGAGAACGTAAGGCCAGATAATCTGGATCGTTGCTTAAAACTGATTGTAGGATCAGACCATATAATATCTCATCTTTATGATATGCTACAAGACATCTGTCATCCAGCTATAAATAACATAAAAGCAAAATGGGAAAACGAATTAGGTGTCTAGATACCAGATGATATCTGGGATGAGAGTCTGGAATATATTCATAGGTGTTAAATTAATGCAAGGCACTGCTTAACACAATTTAAAGTCCTGACCTGCATAGACTACATTACTCAAGGGTAAAATTCAATAAAATATTTCCGGAGGTCTCCAAAGTACAGGAGTATTGGATTGAAATATTTAGATTTTTTTCTAAAATATTTGATATACAGCTTGAACCAGACCCGATATTAATAATTCTAGGTATATCTGAAGATCTAAGGAAATTAAAAGCGGCACAACAGCGTCTCTTAGCCTTTGGTCTGGTTACTGCAAAAAAGCTTATTCTGCTATTTTGGAAAAGGAAAGAAGTGCCCTCAATAAAGCTTTGGTTGACAGAATTGACGGACGCTCTTCATTTGGAGAGAATTAGATTAGATATTTGGCAACGTCTGATCTCTCATCTTTAAAGGGAAAGCAATTAAACATACATTTAATTGTTTTGATTGTCACTCCTGGGGAAGGAGGGAGGGTTGGGTGGTATGGGGAGTTTAGGGTGGGAGACCGATATGGAGAGTGGGCAGATTTTTTTTTTGTCTATGGTTGTATGGATGAATATATCTTTATTTGAGGTTTCTTTTGTTGTAATTAATGTTGTACTCTGGGTATACCGTAAAACTTCAATTAAAAGCTGAGTCCCAGTTAGACGCCGGTCCCTTTTACTGGCCGGCTGTGGCTACACGTTTTGACAAATAAAGGCCGGTCTCAGTTAGAAGCCGGTTGCCAGTTTATTTTTTTTACTTGCATTCAAACGTCAGTCACATTTGCTGATCGCCATGGCGACACAGAGAAAAAAGTACAACCTGAAATTCAAGCTGTCAGTTGTCAAATTTGCTGAACAAGCAGCAAGACATTTCTCCGTTGATCCCAAGAGAGAGAATGGTGAAAAAATAAAGTTAAACTTCAACGTCTGTCCGAGGACGACGGTAAAAGGGCTTTCTAAGGTAGTCTCTCTCTCTCTCTCTCTCTCTCTCTCTCTCTCTCTCTCTCTCTCTCTTTCTCTCTCTCTCTCTCTCTCTCTCTCTCTCGCTCTCTCTTTCTCTCTCTCAGTGCATGAGGTTGCCTAGATGCGCTGTCTCTCGGAGCGAGATCAAATGAATGATTCGTAATTGATATGTTATTCGATAGCCTAATTTTTCTACAAGTAATATTCATACTGGTTTAACAGTAAATAAACAATTTGATAGTATTTCCCATCTTTGCTGAGCAAGAGTTTTAGGAATTAAAGGCCTGTCCCATATAGACGCCTGTCCCAAATATAGGCCGGTTGAGTTCAGTGTTTGAAGCAAATAAAAGCCCGAGCTATTAATTGAGGTTTTACGGTACGTCTGTTATGAATGTATGTTAGGTGCCTGAGGTTTGTATTGTTTGTTGCTTTGTTTATATCAAAGAAGCATGTGGAATGTCATTCCTTTTCTGTATGAAAGATGATGCTTCACAATATAAACATTTGAAACAAAAGCTGCAATATGCAACTTTTAGTCTTGAGACAGGAAGTGTATTGTCAGTCCCGCCCTCCTCCCCCACAGTTTGTCAAGTTTCTGCCCCAACACACACATCTTGATGAGCTGTCATCTAGTCTGAAGCTGAAGCAAAGCCTTAGCATCTGTGAAACCTCCACAGGTGTTGAAGAAGCAGACGGGGAACACAGCCAATCTGCAATTTAAAAAAAAGTTGTTGTTTTTGAACGGGCCTTGTCTGCTGCATCTTTAGCTCCGCTTTTTTTTGTGTGTTTTTTGTCATTTCTTACTGCTTGTTGTTGCTATGAGTTTCCTGTGCTAGCCACAACCCAGCTCACCGCTGGTCGCACCGATATGACAAACCCACATTGTATACGTCCAAAAACAATTTCAGGCAAACAGGGGATTTTGGCATGAATACACAGGGTTACAGACTGATAAGGTATAATATAACCTGTTTTTAGGGGATTCAGTCCGCAGAGCTGAAACCCTAATGTTTATGTTAAGATTCTTCTTCTTCATCTTCTTTTTCTGCCCTAAAACGATCTATACCTCAGAGACCTTAAGGCCTAGAGCAACAAAATTTGGTGGATACATTTCAAATCTCCCCCACTACTCAGGCACCAAAAATTACACTGATCAGCCAAATGGTGATGCTGTAACAAGCAACTTTACATTTTGGTCAAGAACTCCTAAACTGTGAGGGCTAGAATCAATTTTTACCTTCGCCGAAGTTGGACGGGGGTTATGTTTTCACCCCGTTCCATCTGTCTGTTTGTCTGTTAGCAGGATGACTCCAAAAGTTATGAAGGGATTTGCATGAAACTTTGTGGAAAGTTTGGTCGGAAGAACTGATGAACTTTTCACACCGATTGGCCACAGGGAGGCATGGCTTCTCATAAATAGGCACGTAACTTACAAATGGATTCACGCAACACCATGAAACTTTGTGGAAATGTTGGTCATGGGACAAGGTAGAAGTGATTAACTTTTCACACTGATTGGCTAAAGGGGGGTGTGGCAGTGGGCTTTGTGTATCTATCAGCAGACATAAAAAGATGCAAACCCTCCATTATGGGCCCAATAAAACAACATGGGGGCACATTTCCTGTTTAGACATATCCACCCAGCTAATTTTTCCAAAATTTGGTCCAGTGGTAGAAGGGCAGCCGTAATAGCCACTGAACAGATATGGTGCTGATTGGCCACGTGGTGTTGAGCTAAACCTTTATTTAACCAGGTGAGTCCCATTGAGATTACAAGATCTCTTTTTCGAGGGAGCCCTGGCCAAGATAGCAGCAATACAGAATTTCAAACAACATACAAGCAAACATTAAAAGCACATAAAACAAAACATACTGTAGCAACTCACAAAATCATATGGCTAAAAGACAGACAGGAGGAAACGGGTCTAGCTAAGGAAGCAATTACAAATTCCAATTGAATTTGCCTCCAAACCCTTCACTACATTTTTGAATGCCCTAATCGGGATCAGCTCATCTAGCTGCAAATCTGTCTGCAAGTGGTTCCAGGCTGCAGGGGCGGAGAACATAAAGGCCCGTTTGCCAAATTCAGTGCGAACCTTAGGGACGGACAGTAAGAGGGTGTCATTTGAGCGCAAACAATAATTACTAGTTTTGAGTGAGATATACCCACAAAGGTAAGAGGGGAGCAGACCAAGGATGGACTTATAAATAAATATGTACCAATGAGTAAGTCTGCGCAAGGCCAATGAAGGCCACTGAACTCTGGCATATAGGGTGCAATGGTGAGTGAGAGCTTTGCAGCCTGTGACGAACCTCAGAGCGCTGTGGTACACAGTATCCAGCCAATGAAAGCACTGGGCAGAGGCGTGCATGTACACAGATCACCAGAGTCAAGCAAGGGAAGGAACGTAGCCTCAACCAGTTTTTTCCTGGCAGCATAGGAAAAGCAGGATTTGTTTCTAAAATAAAAACCTAGCTTAAGCTTTAGTTTCTTTACTAAGTTTTCAATGTGAAGTTTAAAAGTTAAACGATCATCAATTAAAATACCTAGATACTTGTATTGTGACACTGATTCAATCTGACGGCCCTGTAAGGTTACAATGTTAGGAAGAGAAGCTAATGTCTTCCTGGCATTAGAAAACAACATCAATTTAGTTTTTGCAGCATTCAACACAAGTTTCAGATCAAACAACCGTGACTCTACAATACCAAAAGCAGACTGCAAACACTCAAGTGATTGAGCGGGCGGCACCACAGCAGTAAATGACAGTATCGTCGGCATAAAAATGAAACTGTGCATTAGGAACATTTTGACCCAGGTTGTTAATATAGATAGTAAACAAAAGTGGACCCAAGACAGAACCTTGGGGGACCCCTGACGCAACATCTAGTACACTGGAGGAAGTGTCATCAAATTTGACACAGTGTCCTTTCAGAGAGGTAATTTTCAAACCAGCCAACAGCCTGCTCAGACAACCCAGTATTGAGCAGCCATTGCTTCAGGATAAGGTGGTCAGCTGTATCGAAGGCCTTTGAAAGATCGATAAAAAGAGCGGCACAGGTTTTTTTGTGATCCAGTGACTCAATTATATCGTTAACAACCTTTAAGGATGCCGTGATGGTACTGTGTTGTTTCCTGAAGCCAGACTGGTACAATGAAAGGATATAATTAGCGCTCAGGAACTCCTTCAGTTGATCACTTACTGATCCTTCAAGGACCTTCGACAAGACGGTTAAGTTGGAAATAGGCCTATAATTGTTTAGTGATGTAGGGAGAACATGGGCAGATTTCCACATTTTTGAGATGACATTTTGAGTGAGAGTGAGGTTAAAGATCAGATCAGATAAAATGCTTAAAAGTGGCTATAATTTGAACAGGCAGATCTCATGTTCCATTTCAGGTCCCATTCATAAAAATGTGTGCATCTCCTGATAGGAACCAAGTTAGTGATTCGGCATGGAAGAAATTAACTTTTGGTGAAAATCCGACATGTGCAACTGGCATATATATTGACAATTGCATAGCGTTGGCGGAGGTATGCGCTCTAGTGAGTGCTATCTAGTTTTTCTGAGATTCATCGGCTCAATCCAAATACATTGCACATATAGGTTGTCATTTGCGCCATGATAGTTTTTCCGTCAGAATTTTTTGCAAAACCTATTATTTGCTATTTCTCCTGTATAGTTGATCCAATCTCAACAAGGTTTTGTACACAACACACTGTGTATGGACTTAATTCCTAAACACTTGAGGCTAGAGCAACCAAACCACATTTGGTCACACTCCATAGTGTCACCTTCAGGCAAACCTTGCAATAGCAACTATTTTTTCAAATTTGTCCCATAAAGTTGACTCAATCTCAACCAAATGGTAAACAGAACACAGTTCAGTTGCCTACATTATGCCTTACACCATGCAGTTACCCGACTGTCACCAAAATGTTTATCTTTAAGATGCAGAACTTTTCCATAATGATGAAGAAATCTTCTCATTGTCAAATTATTTGCCCCAAAGGCTTGGACCCCACTAATGGCCACTTGCTGCTGTATTTAATTGTTATTTAAATGTCACAAAAGTTTAAGATGTATTACTACTATCATCTTTTATATGCATTTAGCTCTATTAATGGGATTAAAATAGATTATGAAACACCTAATAAAGCTGTGTTGTAACCTCTCAATAAGGTTAAAGCTTTACAGCATGCCTCCATCAATGATTTGTAAACAAAATTATTTTAAGATACTTAAATACTGATCAAAAAAAGTTAAAAACACAGCAGTATCTCAAAATGAAAGAAACAAATCACTGAACTGAAGCTCAAGCGGAGGGTGGAATCTATCGTATGTTAGGCCTGTCAAGTACAGTAAAGACTTACAGTGAGATGAACTAGAAGGGTTTCCAAAATGCTTCCATTTTTAGAAAAAGGCAAGTTTATTTATGTCGCCCTTAATCACAGTTAGAGTCTCACTGGGTTTCACAATGCCCACATTATGAAACAATAAATGAAAACAACCCCCCAACCTCTACACATTAATTTATGTATTTACAGGCACTTACATACTGTATATACAAACACAAAACTTGTGGATTGTTAAAAGGTTGTCCCCGGTTTTATGTGACCCATCATGTTATAGTAATAGTAAATGTTTTTTTGGACTGGAATATATTTGATAAGAATTTGCGTATCTCTGTGGACTGTACACCATAAATCATAGGGTTGAGACTGCCAGGGATTATGTGAAACAGAATACTTGAGACTTTCCTTTCATATATATACTGTGGGAAACGATGGAGGGCAATGGGAATCATTCCACTGCAAAACATGATCAGATACAGGCAGAGATGAGTGCTGCAAGTCATCAAGGCTTTACTGTTCAAAGACTTGTTCTTACTAGTCAGGCAGACAGCTGTAATCTTAATATAGGTGAGAACCATGCTGCCTATAGAGGCGGTAAGCAGAACCACACTGAAGGTGAGGCCATAGACGTTATTGATAAAGACACTCTCACAGGAGAGCTTAAACAACGAGGCATTGTCGCAGAAAGGGTTTGCGATCAGAGTCCTGCATCGGCTCAGCCGTATGGTCAGACCGAGGAGAATAGCCACCAAAACAAAGGCCACCCCCCAGGCAGAAACAGTCAATTTGATCACCATTTTATTACTCATGATGGTAGAGTAGCGCAGAGGATTGCAGATGGCCACATACCTGTCAAAGGCCATGATCATGAGTATTGTGTGAGAGGCAGTGGCAAACGTGTGTGGTGAAGGCCTGGACCACACACTCATAATAGCTGATGAGGCGTTCAGAGGGAGGCACCAACATGTCTGTAAGCAGCCGGGGCAGCATGTTGGAATTGCCAAGGATGTCATTGATTGAAAGATTACAAAATAGGAGATACATAGGCTGGTGAAGGCTCTTCTCAATGCACACCAGGACTACAATGCCCACGTTGGCAAATATAATAAATAAGTAGGAGAACAAGTAAAATAGAAAGACAGGGTACATGGAATCCTCCGTGACCTTTAAGCCCTCCAGCTGGAGTGTGAAGCTGTTGTAGGTGTAGTTTTCCATCAACCTGAAATAAGAAACACAAGAGGGGAAATTGTTATGTCACATATTAAGTCTAAGCAGTCTAGTAATATCAGTGATATGTTCTATGTAACTAAGTATTTCCTGTAAATATATATTTTTTTAAAGTTTTTGTCAGACAAGCTCAAAAATGACTAGACAAAGTCAGTAGATGATAAAAACATACTACTTAATAAGAAAAACTGAAGAGCTATATGACTTTTTGGCATGATTTGACCTGTATTTCAAATTATTCAAAGGAACTTTTAGAAAGAAGAATTATGGTTAGTTCAGTAGTGCCCACCTTGCCTCTTTCAGCTCATTCAGTTCTCAGTCTTCTCCTCGTTGTCTCTTCGGTTGCCTAATATTCACCAGCCTACCTTCAGAGAGAATCCAGACCTCTTTCTCAGTCACTAGTTTTGTAGATGTGATTTTATCATCAGGGGAGGGGAAGCATTTAAATTTACATCAGATAATGGATGATGAACTTTGTCATCAATATGAGGTTGACAACAGGCCAAAGTTGGAGTCAAATTTATTTGTAGAGCACATTTCATACAGAAAGTAACACAATGTGCTTCACAAGGCCAAGAGCAATACATGTATAATAAAATAAAATACAAACATACACGCCATCATACATAAAAACATACATACATACACACGCACACATGTCGAGGACATAGACAATTTAAAGTGCATATAAATTCATGTAAAACAGGAGCAGACATTTGCTCTAAAACGCAACATTAGTGTGTTAAGTCAAAAGACCAAGTTAAAAATAGCAGTAAAAATAAATGTTTTAAGTCTACTTTTAAAAGAACTAAGTGTTGGGGCATCTCTAATAAGCATAAAAACCAAATGCAGCTTCTCCTTTAGAGCGCACACGGGGAACAACAAGGAGACCACTGGCTGATGATCTGAGGCTTCTTCTTGGTTGATATGGCACAAGCAATTCCTTGATATAATGTGGAGCAGGGCCATTCAGAGCCTTATAGAAGTAGGAAGATTTTAAAATCAATTCTAACATTTACTGGAAGCCAATGCAAGGACTTAAGAACAGGTGTTTGTATTTCTTGGTCCTGAGCTCATAAGCTGTAGTCGCCTTATATTTTTTGGGGGGAGTCCAGAAAAGAGACCCTTGCAATAGTCAAGTCTGCTTGTGTCAAAGGCATGTTCCAATTTCTCAGCCTCTGATTTAGACAGAAAGCCTCTAATTTTTGCAACATTTTTGAGGTGATAGAAAGGTGATCTTGTGACATTATTGATATGATTAGTGAAAGTTGAGATCAGCATCTATGATTCCTGGCATGTTCTTTGCTCTCCAGAGAAAAGGAACTGAGGCAGACTGTAATATCTCGTCTCTTTGCTTTTGCACCTAAAATAATAACTTCTGTTTTGTCACTATTTAGTTGCAAGAAATTTTGGGCCATCCATGTATTAATGTCCTTAATCAGTCCCACCAGGATTTTGCGGAGTTTTTTTGTGATTATTTTGCGGCCAAAAATGCTTGATTTTGCTGCGGCTTTTCTCAAAAATTGCGATACAATTTGCGAGGTTTTATGTGTCACTCTAGCCACCATGCAAGAGCATACACTGGCTCTGTGCTGGGAGTGGACCATCCTAACTTGGCTGCTCAGATAAGCTGGGGCAGTCCCGTTTATATCACTGAACATAAGGTTAAACTTGAGCTGTTCAACACGCAGCTCTACTGGAAGCATGTTGACTGCTCTAAATTCCTGAACCCCAAAATGGGTTCTGGAGGGAACATTCAGCATGTAAAGGATGACGTTGTTTTGCATTACCTGTAACTTATGTTTTAGCTTGGCTGACAATCCACTAAACCAGGCTGAGCAGGCGTAATCGAAATGACACTAACGCGGACACAAGCAGCTTTTTGATTCTAGTGTCAAACTCCCTGGTTTTATGATACAGAAACTTTAGTTTGTTTGCGCTCTTTAAAAGAACCCTTTACGCAATTTTGTCCCCTGAGAGGGATTGGTCCAGTGTTATTCCAAGATAAGTCATACTTGATCTGGACTCAATAACATCTCCTGCACAGGTTACCTTGATTTTCCATCAATTATTCCATACCGTTTTGATATAATTTGCTTTCAAAATTTGTAGGCTTAATATACAAAAAATGCCATAACTCATGAACACGTTGTGCTACCCAAACCAAATTTGGTACACATGTGCACCGATTAATTCTTTTTTTTTGGTGGTACTTCGCCCATACGTGGTGCTATAGCAACATCATCAGTTTAAAAGGCCATGCACATCCATTGTATTTATATCTCAGTCATTGTATACTGTACAATCTCTGTTCAAATTTCAAAATACTCAGCATGCCAACATGGTTGTTCCTCTTTGGTTCCTAGGACTGGAGAGGGCGAGTCAAGGAGATGTCTCAATGAGGAACTCTCCAAATTCATGGCCTGCCTGTGCTGATGAGATGTGTCCAATAAAGTATACATTTTTATAACAGTCTGTCTACATAAAATTTAAAAGACATCTAAGTTTAAAAGTACAATTCTTATTAGGTATGAAGTCTGTTTGATCTGAATGCACCAGTAGAGTGTTCAACCAATTGATTTCATTTAAGAGGGAAATTGGGAAGTATGGACCCTCTTCCTGTGGGTCTTCCCATTCTTATATATCACGGCTTCAGTTAAGGTTGGTGGCAAAATCCCATCTGTCTGGTCTTGTTCATACAATTTTTGCAAATAAGGTGATAAAATGTTGCTTCATCTCTTATATTTTTTGTCTGGGAGCCCATCTGGGTGCTTTGCCACTTTTGATTGAAGTAATGACATTTTGCATCTTCTCCTTACTCAGTTGTGGGAGATCACGTCCATCAGACCTCTGGTCTGCTGTCTTTTTCATTGATGTTGTCTGTTATGTGTTTCGTATCTCCTTCACTATGTAAAGCGTCTTTGACTATTTAGAAAAGCGCTATACAAATATAATGTATTATTATTATCTAGGAATTCATGCATTACTGAAGGTCACATGGTGCTCTTTGATGTGTACAGTCTAGTATACAATTCTAGAAATCTGTCATTAATGTCCTTGGACTTTGTCAGTATGGTACCATAAGCAGTTCTTATCTTTGTTCTTTGATTGTCTCCAAATTCAAAGTGTTTCTGTGTAAAAAACACTTTGCTTATTTTTGCAGATATTATTTTATTGTATTCATACTTAAGGGTTGCCTTTTATTTCTGATTGCCCTATGTTCTCATATAGTTATGTGTACCTAAACAACAATACAAGAATATTATAAACTCCAAATGAACTAACATTTAAATTAATTTAATTCTTGAGAAATTGTGACTGTGTCTGTATCAATAGCTTAGTCAAATTCAGAGTGACAAATATCCATGAAATATTACAATAAAATACTTCACTATCTCAATTAAAATCTCTATAAAAAGTTAACTTCCTTAAAATGCATAGAGCTCAAGGAATCTATCATGTGTCAGGCCTGTGAAGTACATTAAAGACTTTAATAGTGAGATGAACTTGAGGGGTTTCATTCCAAAATGCTGAAACAAAATGAAACAAATGAATGAAAACGACCCCCCCCAACCTCTAAACATTAATTTACATACCGTATTTCCTCTAATATTGGCCCGGGCCTTTATTTACCTCAACTGCAGAGGGTACCAGGCCTTTATTGGAAGCAGGCTTATATTAGAGACAGGCCTTTATTTCTAATTCCCTCTGTTTGATAAGTATATTTGCTCATATTTTAGTACGAAGCCTCCTTGTTTTCTGAACTGCTTCTGTTGGGGTTCGTTAGGTAGCCGTTTTTTTGTTACTGCGATGCATTACGATAATTACGGTAATCGACGACGGCATGCTCCAGAGACTTCCGCCGGCCGAGCCATCTTGTGGCACTTGTACGTTACTACAAACTACAGTTACAAACAGGCACCAGGACTTTACCGGTATCCACCGTTGTTTGCATGTAAGCTGAAGCTAACTGAAGCTAACTGAAGCTAAGAATAGAATCTATACAGTTATATCATATCGCCGTTTATTTCGATGCATATGCGCGAGCTCAGTCTACCTGACAGTCCTCTGTTCTGTCGGCGGAGAGAGAGACACAGACAAGCATGGAGGTTCCGGCCGGTGCCGATAGCCGGGCGCCGATGTGTTCCCGGTGATCCGGCCGAGATTTCGACGGGGGTCCGGGGCTTGGATCGGGAGGATCGATGCGGGCCGTGGGCGCGGTGGAGAGGACAGCGCCGGAGAGAGGAGACGGACACGGTCCAGCCATATACTAGGTTTTGACCTAGTCTTGTTTCCTTTGTTTTTTTCCCCGGCCTGTATTTGAGGCCGGCCTTTATTTGTTCGTGTCGACCACGCCCCCGGCCATTATCGGAGACCCGGCTTTTAATTGAGGATTAGAGGAAATACGGTATTTACAAGATACTTACATACTGTATATTCAAACACAAACATTGTGGATTGCTCTAATGCACTTTTATGTGGCCCAGGCTTTTACAAAAAAAACCAACATAAAATTCTCATTTTAAAATAATAGTAAAAGTATTTTTGGCATGGAATACATTTGACAAGAATTTGCGTATCTCTTTGGACTGCACCCCATAAATCATAGGGTTGAGGCCACCAGGAATTACATGAAACAGAATACTTGAGACTTTCCTTTCATATATATACTGTGGGAAACGATGGAGGGCAATGGGAATCATTCCACTGAAAAACATGATCAGATACAGGCAGAGATGAGTGCTGCAAGTCATCAAGGCTTTACTATTCAAAGACTTGTTCTTACTAGTCAGGCAGACAGCTGTAATCTTAATATAGGTGAGAACCATGCTGCCTATAGAGGCAGTAAGCAGAACCACACTGAAGGTGAGGCCATAGACGTTATTGATAAAGACACTCTCACAGGAGAGCTTAAACAACGAGGCATTGTCGCAGAAAGGGTTTGCGATCAGAGTCCTGCATCGGCTCAGCCGTATGGTCAGGCCGAGGAGAATAGCCACCAAAACAAAGGCCACCCCCCAGGCAGAAACAGTCAACTTGATCACCATTTTGTTACTCATGATGGTAGAGTAGCGCAGAGGATTGCAGATGGCCACATACCTGTCAAAGGTCATGATCATGAGTACTGTGTGACAGGCAGTGGCAAACAATTGTGTGGTGAAGGCCTGGACCACACACTCATAATAGCTGATGAGGCGTTCAGAGGGAGGCACCAACATGTCTGTAAGCAGCCGGGGCAGCATGTTGGAATTGCCAAGGATGTCATTGATTGAAAGATTACAAAATAGGAGATACATAGGCTGGTGAAGGCTCTTCTCAATGCACACCAGGACTACAATGCCCACGTTGGCAAATATAATAAATAAGTAGGAGAACAAGTAAAATAGAAAGACAGGGTACATGGAGTCTCCTTTTATCTTGAACCCCTCCAGCTGGAGTGTGAAGCTGTTGTAGGTGTAGTTTTCCATCAACCTGAAATAAGAAACACAAGAGGGGAAATTGTTATGTCACATATTAAGTCTAAGCAGTCTAGTAATATCAGTGATATGTTCTATGTAAGTAAGTAACTAAGTATTTCCTGTAAATATTTTTTTTTTTAAAGTTTTTGTCAGACAAGCTCAAAAATGACTAGACAAAGTCAGTAGATGATAAAAACATACTACTTAATAAGAAAAACTGAAGAGCTATATGACTTTTTGGCATGATTTGACCTGTATTTCAAATTATTCAAAGGAACTTTTAGAAAGAAGAATTATGGTTAGTTCAGTAGTGCCCACCTTGCCTCTTTCAGCTCATTCAGTTCTCAGTCTTCTCCTCGTTGTCTCTTCGGTTGCCTAATATTCACCAGCCTACCTTCAGAGAGAATCCAGACCTCTTTCTCAGTCACTAGTTTTGTAGATGTGATTTTATCATCAGGGGAGGGGAAGCATTTAAATTTACATCAGATAATGGATGATGAACTTTGTCATCAATATGAGGTTGACAACAGGCCAAAGTTAGAGTCAAATTTATTTGTAGAGCACATTTCATACAGAAAGTAACACAATGTGCTTCACAAGGCCAAGAGCAATACATGTATAATAAAATAAAATACAAACATACACGCCATCATACATAAAAACATACATACATACACACACACACATGTCGAGGACATAGACAATTTAAAGTGCATATAAATTCAGGTAAAACAGGAGCAGACATTTGCTCTAAAACGCAACATTAGTGTGTTAAGTCAAAAGACCAAGTTAAAAACAGCAGTAAAAATAAATGTTTTAAGTGTACTTTTAAAAGAACTAAGTGTTGGGGCATCTCTAATAAGCATAAAAACCAAATGCAGCTTCTCCTTTAGAGCGCACACAGGGAACAACAAGGAGACCACTGGCTGATGATCTGAGGCTTCTTCTTGGTTGATATGGCACAAGCAATTCCTTGATATAATGTGGAGCAGGGCCATTCAGAGCCTTATAGAAGTAGGAAGATTTTAAAATCAATTCTAACATTTACTGGAAGCCAATGCAAGGACTTAAGAACAGGTGTTTGTATTTCTTGGTCCTGAGCTCATAAGCTGTAGTCGCCTTATATTTTTTGGGGGGAGTCCAGAAAAGAGACCCTTGCAATAGTCAAGTCTGCTTGTGTCAAAGGCATGTTCCAATTTCTCAGCCTCTGATTTAGACAGAAAGCCTCTAATTTTTGCAACATTTTTGAGGTGATAGAAAGGTGATCTTGTGACATTATTGATATGATTAGTGAAAGTTGAGATCAGCATCTATGATTCCTGGCATGTTCTTTGCTCTCCAGAGAAAAGGAACTGAGGCAGACTGTAATATCTCGTCTCTTTGCTTTTGCACCTAAAATAATAACTTCTGTTTTGTCACTATTTAGTTGCAAGAAATTTTGGGCCATCCATGTATTAATGTCCTTAATCAGTCCCACCAGGATTTTGCGGAGTTTTTTTGTGATTATTTTGCGGCCAAAAATGCTTGATTTTGCTGCGGCTTTTCTCAAAAATTGCGATACAATTTGCGAGGTTTTATGTGTCACTCTAGCCACCGTGCAAGAGCATACACTGGCTCTGTGCTGGGAGTGGACCATCCTAACTTGGCTGCTCAGATAAGCTGGGGCAGTCCCGTTTATATCACTGAACATAAGGTTAAACTTGAGCTGTTCAACACGCAGCTCTACTGGAAGCATGTTGACTGCTCTAAATTCCTGAACCCCAAAATGGGTTCTGGAGGGAACATTCAGCATGTAAAGGATGACGTTGTTTTGCATTACCTGTAACTTATGTTTTAGCTTGGCTGACAATCCACTAAACCAGGCTGAGCAGGCGTAATCGAAATGACACTAACGCGGACACAAGCAGCTTTTTGATTCTAGTGTCAAACTCCCTGGTTTTATGATACAGAAACTTTAGTTTGTTTGCGCTCTTTAAAAGAACCCTTTACGCAATTTTGTCCCCTGAGAGGGATTGGTCCAGTGTTATTCCAAGATAAGTCATACTTGATCTGGACTCAATAACATCTCCTGCACAGGTTACCTTGATTTTCCATCAATTATTCCATACCGTTTTGATATAATTTGCTTTCAAAATTTGTAGGCTTAATATACAAAAAATGCCATAACTCATGAACACGTTGTGCTACCCAAACCAAATTTGGTACACATGTGCACCGATTAATTCTTTTTTTTTGGTGGTACTTCGCCCATACGTGGTGCTATAGCAACATCATCAGTTTAAAAGGCCATGCACATCCATTGTATTTATATCTCAGTCATTGTATACTGTACAATCTCTGTTCAAATTTCAAAATACTCAGCATGCCAACATGGTTGTTCCTCTTTGGTTCCTAGGACTGGAGAGGGCGAGTCAAGGAGATGTCTCAATGAGGAACTCTCCAAATTCATGGCCTGCCTGTGCTGATGAGATGTGTCCAATAAAGTATACATTTTTATAACAGTCTGTCTACATAAAATTTAAAAGACATCTAAGTTTAAAAGTACAATTCTTATTAGGTATGAAGTCTGTTTGATCTGAATGCACCAGTAGAGTGTTCAACCAATTGATTTCATTTAAGAGGGAAATTGGGAAGTATGGACCCTCTTCCTGTGGGTCTTCCCATTCTTATATATCACGGCTTCAGTTAAGGTTGGTGGCAAAATCCCATCTGTCTGGTCTTGTTCATACAATTTTTGCAAATAAGGTGATAAAATGTTGCTTCATCTCTTATATTTTTTGTCTGGGAGCCCATCTGGGTGCTTTGCCACTTTTGATTGAAGTAATGACATTTTGCATCTTCTCCTTACTCAGTTGTGGGAGATCACGTCCATCAGACCTCTGGTCTGCTGTCTTTTTCATTGATGTTGTCTGTTATGTGTTTCGTATCTCCTTCACTATGTAAAGCGTCTTTGACTATTTAGAAAAGCGCTATACAAATATAATGTATTATTATTATCTAGGAATTCATGCATTACTGAAGGTCACATGGTGCTCTTTGATGTGTACAGTCTAGTATACAATTCTAGAAATCTGTCATTAATGTCCTTGGACTTTGTCAGTATGGTACCATAAGCAGTTCTTATCTTTGTTCTTTGATTGTCTCCAAATTCAAAGTGTTTCTGTGTAAAAAACACTTTGCTTATTTTTGCAGATATTATTTTATTGTATTCATACTTAAGGGTTGCCTTTTATTTCTGATTGCCCTATGTTCTCATATAGTTATGTGTACCTAAACAACAATACAAGAATATTATAAACTCCAAATGAACTAACATTTAAATTAATTTAATTCTTGAGAAATTGTGACTGTGTCTGTATCAATAGCTTAGTCAAATTCAGAGTGACAAATATCCATGAAATATTACAATAAAATACTTCACTATCTCAATTAAAATCTCTATAAAAAGTTAACTTCCTTAAAATGCATAGAGCTCAAGGAATCTATCATGTGTCAGGCCTGTGAAGTACATTAAAGACTTTAATAGTGAGATGAACTTGAGGGGTTTCATTCCAAAATGCTGAAACAAAATGAAACAAATGAATGAAAACGACCCCCCCCAACCTCTAAACATTAATTTACATACCGTATTTCCTCTAATATTGGCCCGGGCCTTTATTTACCTCAACTGCAGAGGGTACCAGGCCTTTATTGGAAGCAGGCTTATATTAGAGACAGGCCTTTATTTCTAATTCCCTCTGTTTGATAAGTATATTTGCTCATATTTTAGTACGAAGCCTCCTTGTTTTCTGAACTGCTTCTGTTGGGGTTCGTTAGGTAGCCGTTTTTTTGTTACTGCGATGCATTACGATAATTACGGTAATCGACGACGGCATGCTCCAGAGACTTCCGCCGGCCGAGCCATCTTGTGGCACTTGTACGTTACTACAAACTACAGTTACAAACAGGCACCAGGACTTTACCGGTATCCACCGTTGTTTGCATGTAAGCTGAAGCTAACTGAAGCTAACTGAAGCTAAGAATAGAATCTATACAGTTATATCATATCGCCGTTTATTTCGATGCATATGCGCGAGCTCAGTCTACCTGACAGTCCTCTGTTCTGTCGGCGGAGAGAGAGACACAGACAAGCATGGAGGTTCCGGCCGGTGCCGATAGCCGGGCGCCGATGTGTTCCCGGTGATCCGGCCGAGATTTCGACGGGGGTCCGGGGCTTGGATCGGGAGGATCGATGCGGGCCGTGGGCGCGGTGGAGAGGACAGCGCCGGAGAGAGGAGACGGACACGGTCCAGCCATATACTAGGTTTTGACCTAGTCTTGTTTCCTTTGTTTTTTTCCCCGGCCTGTATTTGAGGCCGGCCTTTATTTGTTCGTGTCGACCACGCCCCCGGCCATTATCGGAGACCCGGCTTTTAATTGAGGATTAGAGGAAATACGGTATTTACAAGATACTTACATACTGTATATTCAAACACAAACATTGTGGATTGCTCTAATGCACTTTTATGTGGCCCAGGCTTTTACAAAAAAAACCAACATAAAATTCTCATTTTAAAATAATAGTAAAAGTATTTTTGGCATGGAATACATTTGACAAGAATTTGCGTATCTCTTTGGACTGCACCCCATAAATCATAGGGTTGAGGCCACCAGGAATTACATGAAACAGAATACTTGAGACTTTCCTTTCATATATATACTGTGGGAAACGATGGAGGGCAATGGGAATCATTCCACTGAAAAACATGATCAGATACAGGCAGAGATGAGTGCTGCAAGTCATCAAGGCTTTACTATTCAAAGACTTGTTCTTACTAGTCAGGCAGACAGCTGTAATCTTAATATAGGTGAGAACCATGCTGCCTATAGAGGCAGTAAGCAGAACCACACTGAAGGTGAGGCCATAGACGTTATTGATAAAGACACTCTCACAGGAGAGCTTAAACAACGAGGCATTGTCGCAGAAAGGGTTTGCGATCAGAGTCCTGCATCGGCTCAGCCGTATGGTCAGGCCGAGGAGAATAGCCACCAAAACAAAGGCCACCCCCCAGGCAGAAACAGTCAACTTGATCACCATTTTGTTACTCATGATGGTAGAGTAGCGCAGAGGATTGCAGATGGCCACATACCTGTCAAAGGTCATGATCATGAGTACTGTGTGACAGGCAGTGGCAAACAATTGTGTGGTGAAGGCCTGGACCACACACTCATAATAGCTGATGAGGCGTTCAGAGGGAGGCACCAACATGTCTGTAAGCAGCCGGGGCAGCATGTTGGAATTGCCAAGGATGTCATTGATTGAAAGATTACAAAATAGGAGATACATAGGCTGGTGAAGGCTCTTCTCAATGCACACCAGGACTACAATGCCCACGTTGGCAAATATAATAAATAAGTAGGAGAACAAGTAAAATAGAAAGACAGGGTACATGGAGTCTCCTTTTATCTTGAACCCCTCCAGCTGGAGTGTGAAGCTGTTGTAGGTGTAGTTTTCCATCAACCTGAAATAAGAAACACAAGAGGGGAAATTGTTATGTCACATATTAAGTCTAAGCAGTCTAGTAATATCAGTGATATGTTCTATGTAAGTAAGTAACTAAGTATTTCCTGTAAATATTTTTTTTTTTAAAGTTTTTGTCAGACAAGCTCAAAAATGACTAGACAAAGTCAGTAGATGATAAAAACATACTACTTAATAAGAAAAACTGAAGAGCTATATGACTTTTTGGCATGATTTGACCTGTATTTCAAATTATTCAAAGGAACTTTTAGAAAGAAGAATTATGGTTAGTTCAGTAGTGCCCACCTTGCCTCTTTCAGCTCATTCAGTTCTCAGTCTTCTCCTCGTTGTCTCTTCGGTTGCCTAATATTCACCAGCCTACCTTCAGAGAGAATCCAGACCTCTTTCTCAGTCACTAGTTTTGTAGATGTGATTTTATCATCAGGGGAGGGGAAGCATTTAAATTTACATCAGATAATGGATGATGAACTTTGTCATCAATATGAGGTTGACAACAGGCCAAAGTTAGAGTCAAATTTATTTGTAGAGCACATTTCATACAGAAAGTAACACAATGTGCTTCACAAGGCCAAGAGCAATACATGTATAATAAAATAAAATACAAACATACACGCCATCATACATAAAAACATACATACATACACACACACACATGTCGAGGACATAGACAATTTAAAGTGCATATAAATTCAGGTAAAACAGGAGCAGACATTTGCTCTAAAACGCAACATTAGTGTGTTAAGTCAAAAGACCAAGTTAAAAACAGCAGTAAAAATAAATGTTTTAAGTGTACTTTTAAAAGAACTAAGTGTTGGGGCATCTCTAATAAGCATAAAAACCAAATGCAGCTTCTCCTTTAGAGCGCACACAGGGAACAACAAGGAGACCACTGGCTGATGATCTGAGGCTTCTTCTTGGTTGATATGGCACAAGCAATTCCTTGATATAATGTGGAGCAGGGCCATTCAGAGCCTTATAGAAGTAGGAAGATTTTAAAATCAATTCTAACATTTACTGGAAGCCAATGCAAGGACTTAAGAACAGGTGTTTGTATTTCTTGGTCCTGAGCTCATAAGCTGTAGTCGCCTTATATTTTTTGGGGGGAGTCCAGAAAAGAGACCCTTGCAATAGTCAAGTCTGCTTGTGTCAAAGGCATGTTCCAATTTCTCAGCCTCTGATTTAGACAGAAAGCCTCTAATTTTTGCAACATTTTTGAGGTGATAGAAAGGTGATCTTGTGACATTATTGATATGATTAGTGAAAGTTGAGATCAGCATCTATGATTCCTGGCATGTTCTTTGCTCTCCAGAGAAAAGGAACTGAGGCAGACTGTAATATCTCGTCTCTTTGCTTTTGCACCTAAAATAATAACTTCTGTTTTGTCACTATTTAGTTGCAAGAAATTTTGGGCCATCCATGTATTAATGTCCTTAATCAGTCCCACCAGGATTTTGCGGAGTTTTTTTGTGATTATTTTGCGGCCAAAAATGCTTGATTTTGCTGCGGCTTTTCTCAAAAATTGCGATACAATTTGCGAGGTTTTATGTGTCACTCTAGCCACCGTGCAAGAGCATACACTGGCTCTGTGCTGGGAGTGGACCATCCTAACTTGGCTGCTCAGATAAGCTGGGGCAGTCCCGTTTATATCACTGAACATAAGGTTAAACTTGAGCTGTTCAACACGCAGCTCTACTGGAAGCATGTTGACTGCTCTAAATTCCTGAACCCCAAAATGGGTTCTGGAGGGAACATTCAGCATGTAAAGGATGACGTTGTTTTGCATTACCTGTAACTTATGTTTTAGCTTGGCTGACAATCCACTAAACCAGGCTGAGCAGGCGTAATCGAAATGACACTAACGCGGACACAAGCAGCTTTTTGATTCTAGTGTCAAACTCCCTGGTTTTATGATACAGAAACTTTAGTTTGTTTGCGCTCTTTAAAAGAACCCTTTACGCAATTTTGTCCCCTGAGAGGGATTGGTCCAGTGTTATTCCAAGATAAGTCATACTTGATCTGGACTCAATAACATCTCCTGCACAGGTTACCTTGATTTTCCATCAATTATTCCATACCGTTTTGATATAATTTGCTTTCAAAATTTGTAGGCTTAATATACAAAAAATGCCATAACTCATGAACACGTTGTGCTACCCAAACCAAATTTGGTACACATGTGCACCGATTAATTCTTTTTTTTTGGTGGTACTTCGCCCATACGTGGTGCTATAGCAACATCATCAGTTTAAAAGGCCATGCACATCCATTGTATTTATATCTCAGTCATTGTATACTGTACAATCTCTGTTCAAATTTCAAAATACTCAGCATGCCAACATGGTTGTTCCTCTTTGGTTCCTAGGACTGGAGAGGGCGAGTCAAGGAGATGTCTCAATGAGGAACTCTCCAAATTCATGGCCTGCCTGTGCTGATGAGATGTGTCCAATAAAGTATACATTTTTATAACAGTCTGTCTACATAAAATTTAAAAGACATCTAAGTTTAAAAGTACAATTCTTATTAGGTATGAAGTCTGTTTGATCTGAATGCACCAGTAGAGTGTTCAACCAATTGATTTCATTTAAGAGGGAAATTGGGAAGTATGGACCCTCTTCCTGTGGGTCTTCCCATTCTTATATATCACGGCTTCAGTTAAGGTTGGTGGCAAAATCCCATCTGTCTGGTCTTGTTCATACAATTTTTGCAAATAAGGTGATAAAATGTTGCTTCATCTCTTATATTTTTTGTCTGGGAGCCCATCTGGGTGCTTTGCCACTTTTGATTGAAGTAATGACATTTTGCATCTTCTCCTTACTCAGTTGTGGGAGATCACGTCCATCAGACCTCTGGTCTGCTGTCTTTTTCATTGATGTTGTCTGTTATGTGTTTCGTATCTCCTTCACTATGTAAAGCGTCTTTGACTATTTAGAAAAGCGCTATACAAATATAATGTATTATTATTATCTAGGAATTCATGCATTACTGAAGGTCACATGGTGCTCTTTGATGTGTACAGTCTAGTATACAATTCTAGAAATCTGTCATTAATGTCCTTGGACTTTGTCAGTATGGTACCATAAGCAGTTCTTATCTTTGTTCTTTGATTGTCTCCAAATTCAAAGTGTTTCTGTGTAAAAAACACTTTGCTTATTTTTGCAGATATTATTTTATTGTATTCATACTTAAGGGTTGCCTTTTATTTCTGATTGCCCTATGTTCTCATATAGTTATGTGTACCTAAACAACAATACAAGAATATTATAAACTCCAAATGAACTAACATTTAAATTAATTTAATTCTTGAGAAATTGTGACTGTGTCTGTATCAATAGCTTAGTCAAATTCAGAGTGACAAATATCCATGAAATATTACAATAAAATACTTCACTATCTCAATTAAAATCTCTATAAAAAGTTAACTTCCTTAAAATGCATAGAGCTCAAGGAATCTATCATGTGTCAGGCCTGTGAAGTACATTAAAGACTTTAATAGTGAGATGAACTTGAGGGGTTTCATTCCAAAATGCTGAAACAAAATGAAACAAATGAATGAAAACGACCCCCCCCAACCTCTAAACATTAATTTACATACCGTATTTCCTCTAATATTGGCCCGGGCCTTTATTTACCTCAACTGCAGAGGGTACCAGGCCTTTATTGGAAGCAGGCTTATATTAGAGACAGGCCTTTATTTCTAATTCCCTCTGTTTGATAAGTATATTTGCTCATATTTTAGTACGAAGCCTCCTTGTTTTCTGAACTGCTTCTGTTGGGGTTCGTTAGGTAGCCGTTTTTTTGTTACTGCGATGCATTACGATAATTACGGTAATCGACGACGGCATGCTCCAGAGACTTCCGCCGGCCGAGCCATCTTGTGGCACTTGTACGTTACTACAAACTACAGTTACAAACAGGCACCAGGACTTTACCGGTATCCACCGTTGTTTGCATGTAAGCTGAAGCTAACTGAAGCTAACTGAAGCTAAGAATAGAATCTATACAGTTATATCATATCGCCGTTTATTTCGATGCATATGCGCGAGCTCAGTCTACCTGACAGTCCTCTGTTCTGTCGGCGGAGAGAGAGACACAGACAAGCATGGAGGTTCCGGCCGGTGCCGATAGCCGGGCGCCGATGTGTTCCCGGTGATCCGGCCGAGATTTCGACGGGGGTCCGGGGCTTGGATCGGGAGGATCGATGCGGGCCGTGGGCGCGGTGGAGAGGACAGCGCCGGAGAGAGGAGACGGACACGGTCCAGCCATATACTAGGTTTTGACCTAGTCTTGTTTCCTTTGTTTTTTTCCCCGGCCTGTATTTGAGGCCGGCCTTTATTTGTTCGTGTCGACCACGCCCCCGGCCATTATCGGAGACCCGGCTTTTAATTGAGGATTAGAGGAAATACGGTATTTACAAGATACTTACATACTGTATATTCAAACACAAACATTGTGGATTGCTCTAATGCACTTTTATGTGGCCCAGGCTTTTACAAAAAAAACCAACATAAAATTCTCATTTTAAAATAATAGTAAAAGTATTTTTGGCATGGAATACATTTGACAAGAATTTGCGTATCTCTTTGGACTGCACCCCATAAATCATAGGGTTGAGGCCACCAGGAATTACATGAAACAGAATACTTGAGACTTTCCTTTCATATATATACTGTGGGAAACGATGGAGGGCAATGGGAATCATTCCACTGAAAAACATGATCAGATACAGGCAGAGATGAGTGCTGCAAGTCATCAAGGCTTTACTATTCAAAGACTTGTTCTTACTAGTCAGGCAGACAGCTGTAATCTTAATATAGGTGAGAACCATGCTGCCTATAGAGGCAGTAAGCAGAACCACACTGAAGGTGAGGCCATAGACGTTATTGATAAAGACACTCTCACAGGAGAGCTTAAACAACGAGGCATTGTCGCAGAAAGGGTTTGCGATCAGAGTCCTGCATCGGCTCAGCCGTATGGTCAGGCCGAGGAGAATAGCCACCAAAACAAAGGCCACCCCCCAGGCAGAAACAGTCAACTTGATCACCATTTTGTTACTCATGATGGTAGAGTAGCGCAGAGGATTGCAGATGGCCACATACCTGTCAAAGGTCATGATCATGAGTACTGTGTGACAGGCAGTGGCAAACAATTGTGTGGTGAAGGCCTGGACCACACACTCATAATAGCTGATGAGGCGTTCAGAGGGAGGCACCAACATGTCTGTAAGCAGCCGGGGCAGCATGTTGGAATTGCCAAGGATGTCATTGATTGAAAGATTACAAAATAGGAGATACATAGGCTGGTGAAGGCTCTTCTCAATGCACACCAGGACTACAATGCCCACGTTGGCAAATATAATAAATAAGTAGGAGAACAAGTAAAATAGAAAGACAGGGTACATGGAGTCTCCTTTTATCTTGAACCCCTCCAGCTGGAGTGTGAAGCTGTTGTAGGTGTAGTTTTCCATCAACCTGAAACGAGAAAAACAAGAGTGGATATTGTTATGTCACGAGCATGGGCGGAAATTACGGGGGGGACAGGGGGGTCCGGACCCCCCCCTTCCTGGGAAAAACAGAGAGTTGTCCCCCTTAATATATCATTGTAAACATAACTATATAATTTTAAATAATATAATAATATGCATTGAAAGCACTTGTGCTAATTATAGACACAAAACAATGCGTTTTTAAGTTTCGAAAGATTGTGCCCCCCCCCCCTCTCATATGCCTCACAGTGGTTTGGTCCACTGCCTACCTGCCTCCCCGAACCCCCCCACACACACATGAACCCCCACACACACACATGAACCCCCACACACACACATCAGCCCTCGGTACGAGTGTGTGTGGAGGATCCCTGGAAGTGTGTCAGTGGTGGCAGACCTCCAGTAAGAAGCTGCTTCGCAAAGGTTAACTTAAAACAAAGGATGTGTCAGACATTTTTCTTTACTTCTACCACTCAATAGAATAAAACACATTCACAGTTGTAACCAGACTACATTTTGTTCCGTTACCTCGCGGTTGAATCTCGTGCGTCAGCGTGTTGGTACGGAGCCGCGTCTCCTAATGCATGTGTGTGTATGGAGGCAGGAGGTCTGTCCACAATTAAAATCCTCATAACTCACTGAATTTTCGACCGATTTTCAAGCGGTTTGGTTTGTTACAAATACCAGACATGTATTTATGATACAGGATACTTGGTTAAATTAAAATGCGGGTTTTCATACCAAAATTATATTTTGTAGATGGTAACAGTAATATTTCTATAATATAATATTTAAGATTAACTTACCCTACGTAATTAGGTTCTAAGTATATTCTTTTTTTCTTACTGCATGTAAAATGGCTGCCACTACTTTTGTTTATAATTCTGGAAATAAATGAAGACTCGGGAAAACTAAATTTAATTAGGCATATATTAGCTTTAGTTCAGTTAATGGGTGTTGCATCTCACCTACTACTGCAAATAACCTGCATACTGTGTGTGTGTGTGTGTGTGTGTGTGTGTGTGTGTGTGTGTGTGTCTATTTGTCAGCCAGCCAGGTCAGTTAAAATGGCAGAGAAAAGAAAAACAGACATTCGATCATTTTTCAGTGCACCGAAACGCCAAGTAGAAAGACCCCAGTAATATCAAAGGCAATTTGATAAAATCTTCATAAGAAAGGAATGAAGTGCTTATGGAAATGTTTCATAATGGACCTCTATATACATTTAATACAACAGTACTTTTGGCGGCACCTTTGGTGTCCCCTTCAGGAACTGCTCTTGAGAAATGTTTCTGTTTATTGTCCCCCCCAACAGTGAAATGAAATATCCGCCCTTGGTCACAAGGAAAGTCTAGGCAATCTCAATATACGATATCAATGATATACTCTATGACAAAGTAGCACCTGTAAATCTAAACAAAAGAGTCATTTAAGCTTTTGCCAGACAAGTTCAAAATAATAAAAAACTTACCACTAATAATAGGAATTCAACAGAGCCCACTTTGCTTCCTTCAGCTCAGTCAGTTCTTGGTCTTCTCTTTGTTGTCTCTGCGGTCACTTAATATTCACCAGCCTACCTTAAGTGTGAATCAAGACCTGTTTCTCATTCACTATTTTTATAGATTTGATTTTATCATCAGGGGAAGCATTTTACTTTGCCTCAGATAATGGGTGATGTAACTCTATGTCATTAATATGAGGTTCATGGTAACTGACAACAGGCTCTCCAGGTGTAAATAAATAATAAACGATTTTATTGTGTCAATAAAGCTAATGTACTATTAAATTCCTAGAGGTGAGGGGCTAATGTACTGTAAAATGCCTAGAGGCCAGGGTGTCATCTAGGCTAATTTACAGAGTAAGGTAAAGGGTGGGAGGGTTTCATTCAAAAACACGTTCTACATTTCTACATTTTTTTGAAAAATATTTGAATTTTATAGGCTATATTTATAATAGATTTACTAGATTTACTATATAGTTCAAAAATAATAATAATAATAAACTTTATTTGTAAAGCACTTTTCAAAAACAGGAGTTTACAAAGTGCTGAACAGATTAATTACAATAATACCTCTTTATGAGTTTTACTTCATGTCAGCAATCATTTTGTATTAATGGTTCTAAATGGTGGATATTTTATTTTGACACAACTCTTCACTTAGTAAGTTGAATTCAAAGGCTTTTAAAATGAGTATATGGGACATTGCTATATGAAAGGCTCTGTACTTAATAAGTAATCATATCACCGAAATGACTTTTAGGGATATTATGGATTCACCCCGACCGCCGCCGCGTCCGCCGCTGGTGCGTCCGCCGCAGATCCTCCATGTGAACGGGATAACTTGAACAGTTTTAAGAATCTTTTCAAATTTGGACACTGATGACCCCTAGAGGAAGAACTCTTGATTTTGATGTGTTTATGATTATTATAACTATTATTAATTAACTGATTAAATTCATGTCCATGCTATTTGGACCCATATCTCACCAACGTTGCATTATATTGTATTGGTGTGTGTGCATTGACTTCCGGCATGATGGCGCCTGTGTTTGGCTTTGCCGCTGCCCGCCCATCCGGTGTGGTCCTACCTATCCTATGTGTCGCTGTGTTTGTTCCTGATGTATCCGCTGCTTGGGTGTATGACCGCCAGACCCTTCTTGGTATTCGATCATCCATGTGGGATTTCTATGGCACGATTCCGTGGGATGGTGTCTTCCAACCCCCGTTCTCTCGGGCCTTCATGCCACTCCCTTGCCAGCCGTATGGAGGCCGGCCTCACCGAAGCTCCCGCAGACGCCGGAGGAAGCGGGGGAAAAGGGCCGGAGTACAGGTGAAGCTGCGGAGGCTCTGGAAGCAAGGAGTTGCTGTAAGTCCAGGCTGATCGCTGTATATGGGCCTTGTTCTGCTCCATCTGTGCATGGACCTCCCCTGCCCTGGTTGTCTGTGGATCTTGGCGTCAGATTCTCCTGCCTCCGACCTCCGACTGCTTTCCCCCCGGTGAGACGTTCCTTGGATCACAGTGCACGGACTCTCGGTGCTTGCGCCCCTTGGCTCGGGCCTCTGCTGTTGCTGGTGGTGGATCTGTGCCCTTCAGGATGGCGCTGATAAATGCCCACTCCATCACGAATAAATCTTTCATACTGAACGATTTATTAATCTCAAAAGACTTGGATTTCCTGTTTCTGACAGAGACTTGGCAGAGGAGCATGGATTACGGCCCCCTAATCGAACTGTGCCTGTCGGTTTGTACTTTTATCAGCACTCCCAGGACCTCGGGCCGGGGTGGAGGACTCGCTGTGGTGTTTAGGAGCTGCTTTGCAAGTCGGGACGGTGAGCACTGGGTCTTTCTCCTCGTTTGAACTGCAGATGACCAAAGTTGGTCATTCAAATCCGTTTTATTGTATTTTATTTACCGCCCCCCTGGTTCAAATTGTTCTTTTATGTCTGAATTCAGTGATTTTTTTTTATCCTCTATCATTAGGTTGGACAGAGTTATTATGGTTATCACTTCATTCTGATCGAAAGGCTTAGGCAGTGGGTAGGTGTCTCTGGGAGCGCCCTGGACTACTCCTATCTCTTGGATAGGAGTTTTTCTGTGTCGGTTGGTCCCTACATGTCTGCAACTGCTGCCCTATCCTGCGGTGTGCCCCAGGGTTCTGTTTTGGGTCCTATCTTATTTGCTTTATATATTCTTCCCCTAGGACTGATTATTAGCAAATTTAAAGGTGTTTCTTATCACTGCTACGCTGATGATATTCAGCTGTACATCTCTTTTAAGCCAGATAAGACTGACAAACTGTCTGTTTTGCACGATTGTCTGATTTCCATTAAGGACTGGATGGCTAACAACTTTCTACAGCTTAACGCAGAAAAGACTGAGGTCCTTATTATTGCTTCAGACAGTATCGTTTCCAAGGTTGCTCAGTGTATTGGGTCCCCTGTCTCAACTACGGTGTAACCTTAGAAATCTTGGTGTTATTTTTGATCAGGCTATGTACTTTGATCAACATATTAGGTCATTGACCCGTACATGTTTTTTCCATCTAAGAAACATTGCCAAACGCAGGTTTGTTTTGTCACAACCTGAGTTAGAGATGATTATTCATACCTTTATATCATCCCGCCTGGACTACTGTAATTCCCTTTTCACCTGCCTCAGCAAGTCATCCCTGGACCATCTACAAATGGTCCAGAACGCTGCTGCAAGGCTGTTGACCAGGTCCAGCAGGACGTCTCACATCATACCCATCTTAGCTCCTTTACATTGGCTTCCCATCAAGTTTAGGATTTAAGGTTCTTGTAATCACATATAGAGCCCTGCATGGTCAGGCACCTGTGTACATCTGCGACCTGCTCCATCCCTACATTACCAGCAGGTCACTTAGATCTTCTGACCAGGGCTTACTGGTCGTCCCTCGCTCCAGACTCAAAACAAAAGGTGATCGAGCCTTTGAAATTGTGGCTCCTAAACTGTGGAACGCTCTTCCACTGGACTTAAGATCTGCAGTCTCTGTTGACACTTTTAAAAAGCAGCTAAAGACTCATCTCTTGTGAAGCACTCTGTGACTTTGCTCTGTGAAAGGTGCTATAAATAAACTTTACTTACTATTGAAATTTGAGAATTGTTCAGGCAATTATGGAGATTTGTATGAAGTTTATTATTAATAAAATAGTTAATTAGTTACATTGGTAACACTTTACAATAAGGGTACAATAATTAAGGGTTAGCTAATGCTTAATAAGCATTAACTAACCCTTAATTAACAGATAACTAATGTGTCTGGCAATCATTTACTAATGGTGTTCATGTTAACTAAGGTATTAATTTATACATTATTTAATAGTCATCTTTATAAACTATTAAATAATGTATAAATTAATACCTTAGTTAATATGAACACCATTAGTAAATTACACATTAGTTAACTGTTAATTAAGGGTTAGTTAATGCTTATTAAGCATTAACTAACCCTTATTAAGGGTTATTATTGGCCATTATTGAATGGCTTTTATTACATATGACTGAACTTTGAGGATTGGGGAATTTCGGGGATATACCCTTGCTGTCGCCCCCAACAGCATCCTAGTTTATGTAAATAGTTAAGATAATTTGATTAGTTGTACGGGTGATTAGCACAATTTGATTGACCAACTCGTTTGATCATCGGATGTCATCCCAGCAATAACACAGAGGAGAGACACAAGCAAGATTTTTTTCTACCGCTAGTAGATGCCGCATTAACCAGTTTAACAGAGAGATTCACACAGCTGAATATTTACGCGGATTTGTTTGGATTCCTATTCAGCATTAATGAGATGCAGACAGCAATCAATGACAACATACTGAGTGACAAGTGTCAACAATTTGCTGAAAAACTGGGGGACATTGATGCTGATGACCTGAGTCTTGCTGTCAAAAGCTATCCCAGTGGCAGGCCCTGTTCACCCTTTGATACGCTCAACTACATTTACCGAGAAAACCTACTGGATGTCTACCCGAATCTCAGCGTTGCCCGGCGCTTGTTGCTGACTGTGCCAGTAACAGTGGCCTCTGCAGAGAAGCTTTTCTCTACTCAAACGGATGAAGAATTATTTGCGCTCTACAATGTCACAGGACCGTCTGAATGGAACGGCTGAAATTTCAATTGAGCATGAACTGTCTCGCAAACTGGACTACTCCAAGATTATCGAGGACTTCGCCGCGGCCAAAGCGAGGAGAGTCCACTTATAATGTTGAGTCAGTCAGCATTTATTTATCTTGGTTATTTGGTTGACTGAGGCTACATGTTGGCTTTGTGTGCCTCTTTTGGTGGGCAGCAGTTTCATAATTTTTGATGTTGGTGATGCTGGCATGATGAAATAGGCTAGTTAGAAAACGGTTTGGATTATTATAGGATTATTATAGTGTGGATTATTAGACAGCATTTTCTTCATTTGATATTAGTATGGTGATGTTGACATGGTGATGTGTTGGTATGGTATCATTTGGAATAGTTGATAAAAAAAAAAGTTTTCTTTCCCTTGTCTTTGGGAACGTGTGAATGGGCGCCATTTATAGTTTTGCCCAGGACGCCTGGTTGGCACGCGCCGGCGCTGTGTACAAGTATCCTAGATGTGGGTCATGAAGCCTCTTATTTTTATTCAATGATTTTTCACCAGTCTACTAGGGTATCATATGCATTGAAGATAGCACGGGAAAAAGATTTAAATGTTGTATTTACAGAGAAAGAATGGGACAATATCTGCAAGAATAATAAAAAAATGTCGAGCAATATTAGAACTAGACTCATTCAGTGTAAGATTCTAACTCGCTACTATTGGACACCATCAAGATTACATAAACTGGGGTTTAAGGATACTGCTAACTGCTGGAAGTGTCAAAGCTCTGTAGGAACTCTAGTACTCTGGGAGTGCCCTTTAATCCAGAACTATTGGCGTCAGATACATGATAGGGTTCAGGAGATTACAGATGTTCATTTTGATTTTTGCCCAACAATGTATATACTTACTGCCGACGCTTCGAGTTTCCCGGGGACACGGTTCCGGCCAGTGCCGATAGCTGGGCGCCGATTTGTTCCCGGTGATCCGGCCGAGATTTCGGCGGGGTCCCGACGCCGATGCGTCACCGGGTGTCCCCGATAGGTACGGGCCGTGGGCGCGGTGGAGAGGACAGCGGCGGAGAGAGGAGACGGACACGGTCCAGCCATATACTAGGTTTTGACCTAGTCTTGTTTCCTTTGTTTTTTTCCCCGGCCTGTATTTGAGGCCGGCCTTTATTTATTCGTGTCGACCACGCCCCCGGCCATTATCGGAGATCCGGCTTTTAACTGACTACCGGCCACTATTAGAGGAAATACGGTATTTGGGTCAGGGTCATAGGCACAGTTTGACATATCAGCTTGGGGGGGCAAACTGCATGAGGAACATGTCGAGGTTAACTCTCCTTTATTGATAGGCACTGGTTCAATACGCTTTGGCTGTTGAATAGAAATTTATAACACAGAGACAAAGAGAGTAATTCTCTCTCTTTTATTTCTTATTATTCTCTTTCTTATTCTCTCTCTCTATAGGAGAAATCACCGTGCTCACCTTTGCTTTGTTTGGTGCGTAAGAACCATTCAAATGTCTTCAGTGGAGAAAGTGGTTCGCACTCAAAGAAGAAATACATTTTCCAAGACAAAAAAAACCCTGAATATAATGAGAACTTAAAAGTTCTCAAAAACTTATTCTCTCTCTCTGCCTGTTGTGTCTTTGAACCAATAACCAGCAGCCATGGCTTCCTCAGGATGACAAGTTAGGACAAAGCACAAAGTGCTTGTCGGTTAGTAGATCAGAATCAGCACTTTTTCTGCACACAACTGCATTAACGCCACCGCAAACGCTTAGTCAATATGTGTTTCTGATGATAAAGTGGTATAAATGTGCACTATTTTCTTTGCCATTCATTGTTTGCAGATCCAATTCGATTTCTGAACTGCTGAGCGGTCTGTTTCAAGCCAGCAGTGTCATGTTGCTTGAGATGTTGCTTGGTGAGATTGGAAATGTATTGAGATAATTGAGATATTGCAGAGTAACCTTAACCCTAACCACCTACTCTGCAATATCTCAGTCAATAAATTTGAAGTGTAGGTGCAATGTTGCGGAAATGCAGGTAAAAAGGTAGATGAGTATAGGTCTTCAGTGATCAGTGTTGGTTCTAGGATATTTTTCAACAAAATATCTATGATGGCAGGTGTCAACTTGACTCCAATTACATACCGTCCTCACCCTCTCCCCTTTCCTCTACCCAAGCTATATTCATGAATAACCTCAACAACCCTAAATAACACCAAGTTTGTTACATTAAGTCCTGTGAAAAATTGGCTGATTAATTGAAATCATTTTTCTCTCCTGAAAATTGGTGTTTACAATATTTAAGCTTCTACCACCCTCACTTTGATCGGTTTCACTGCATGAATCAGAACAAAGCATCTTTTTATTCATATTGTGATGCAAACAGTGCAGCATATTTGTCCGACAAGAAATTACATGAATCGACTGATGAGAAGTATAACGGTTAACAAAAAGCACAATAGTTGCACAATAGATCTATTACACTAACATTTACAGCAGAGCAGTATATAGCTTACACATGCGGTGTATATAACTTTAAAACAATTACACTTATTTTAATGTATACAAGTAAGTATACTTATTTCAAAATTGTTCAGGTCATTAGCGATATAATCATCTGAAGGGATTGACCCGCTGCAGCTGTTTGGGTGAGACTCGTGTGGTGAACTGCTTGATGATGCTTGTGCGTAACTCTCTAGTGACCAGACCGTAGATGATGGGGTTGATGGCCGGTGGAACAAGGATAACCAAAACGCTAAAGAACTTCTTGATGTTCTGGGAGACTGAGGGGAACCTGTGGCCCACAATTATGATTGCCGAGGCGATTTCATATAGTACGTACACAACAAGGTGTGGTGCACACGTCTGAAAGGCCTTGCTGCGGACGCCATTGTCACTCCTGCCTTGTTTTATGCAAGCATGCAGGATTCTGATGTAGGAAAATGCGATGATGAGGAAGGTGCCTGTGCTTATACACCAGGTCATGCACAAGCCTAGAAAAAGATAGAAATCCACAATTAGCTTTTTGGTTGCAGTTCATGTAAGTTTCCCATCACTCATTTTGTCTAATTCACCCTCCATTAACACTGCTGACGACTCTTTCTTGAATGATGTACAGTTCAATAAAATGAGTGTATTTTAACTCAAAACTCATGTAACTCAAACAGCATTCTGGCAGACCATTTCTTGTGCCAGGAAACGGCTCAAAAGAGTAAATTTTTCATATAAATTCTTTCAGGTGTGAAGCAATAATGCAGTGGTGATAGCAAGGAGGCATCATTAAAATAATTTTAGTTTAGCTGGGTCATGGATCATATCTTCAGTGAATATCATCATTATCTGTCTCTAGCCTCTGATCGTTATTTCACATTAGGAACTGACCATAAATGTTGTTTATGGGAGTGGGCCCACAGGCCAGGCTCAGAATGGAGCGGTTGCTGCAGTAGACGTGCTTGATGGTGGTGCCACACAGGGGCGTGCCCACGTTGAGGGCAAAGAGCACGCCGATACAGAGCAAAGCAACCAGCCAGGCCAGGCCGCAGCAGAGGAGCAGCCGCGCTGACGTCATGATGGCGTGATACCTCAGCGGTTCACACACAGCCATGTACCTGCAGAGGGAGAGGAGCATCAAACACAGTATCGTCGCAATAACCTCGTATCTCCAAACTGTCGAAAGGCATGAAAGACAGCCTTGTTTTCAGCTTGACCGCCATGTGAGTTTATCCAACAGGTTATGATAGGGTTTCAACAGCCCAAGGGTCATAGAATTTTCAATTTTCAATTTTCAATTTAAAGGATACGGTTGGTGTTTTTAAATACGTTTCTTATCGTCAATAAATCCTAGGAAAATAACTAAATCAACAATGCGTTTGCTCTACTCCCATTACTTTCTGACTCCCCACGTTTCCTTTTTAGCCTAACAAATTCATTGCTGATTTTGTTATTTTCATAGGATTTGTTGACGGTAAGAAATGGATTAAAAAACACCCTTATCATTTAAGTTATAACATGAAAATCAACAAAATTAGGAGGTTGATATGTCAGTTAACAGGTAGATACTGAAGTTTCCTGTAAACTGAAACACTGGACATTTGGAAACAGTAAAAAACAGGATAAGGGAAGAGGATTACCTGGATTGGGTTTGTGTCATCTGAGTCAACATTTATTTATCAAATGAATAAATAATGAACAAACAAAAAATAACCAATACTAAACATAAATCTGTGACTAATTTTCTCACAACATGCCCGTGCATTGTGATACCTGTCATAGGCCATCGCAGCAAGAATAGTCTGCACCGCAACACCGTAAATGTGCACAGACAAGGCCTGGGCGATGGCGGTGATGTAGGGGATCCTCTTCTGCCCCGTTAAGAAATGGATCATGAGGCGGATTAGCACGGCCGTGCCTCCCAGCAGGTCGCAGGCTGCTAAGTTACAGATCATCACGTACATGGGTTTGTGCAGGACCCTGTCGGATATGATGATGCTCGCCACCGCCCCGTTCCCCAGCAGCACCACCATGTAGTTGAGCAGAGCCAGGAAGAAAAGTAAAGACCCCTGGCCTTGTGGTACATGGAACCCCTCCAGCTCAAACACAATAGGCTGTTTCAGAGGTGTTACCATGGTTACGTTCTCCATCCAAACCAGCAGAGCTGTAAAAAACAAAATATAGGAGATGATTGGAAAAGCCTTGCATTATAAGATGGTTTGTTCATCTCATTAATTAATATATCACTGCTGTTCAAATATCACCTAAGGTGATATTTGCTCAACCTGTAATGGACCATGTAAACCTGAAACAAAATTGGAGTTTCATACGACAAGTATATGATATGTGATATGATATATGACATGATTGGCCTATGGCCTTACATTGCTTTCCTTTAATACCCTTTATCTTCCTTTGTAAATGTAAAAATAGTTAACTACCTCATAGTAGCTACAATAAAACAGACAACTACAGCTTAATCTCAAAATGTCTCATTGCAATTAAAATTCAACATTTCATATAGCAAATAACACGGAAACCTAAACCCAGAATCCATTGTTATAATTGCAGCAATACCCTCAGTAAATGAAAGGAGAAAAGTTGAAGGTGAGCTGTGCTGCTGTCTGCCTGTCTGAGCAAGTTGTGGCGACCTTGAGGAGGCGTCTCCTTTTATGTGTT
>NW_027605262.1:2500-5000 GCF_048128805.1 Centroberyx gerrardi
TCTCTCTGTCCCTCTCTCTCTCTCTCTGTCTCTCTCTTCTGTGTGTCTCTCTCTCTCTCTGTCTCGCTCTCTGTCCCTCTCTCTCTCTCTGTCTCTCTCTCTCTCTCTTCTGTCCCTCTCTCTCTCTCTGTCTCTCTCTTCTGTGTCTCTCTCTCTCTATCCCTCTCTCTCTGTCCCTCTCTCTGTCTCTCTCTCTTTCTCTCTCTCTCTCTTCTGTGTCTCTCTCTCTCTCTGTCTCTCTCTCTTCTGTGTGTCTCTCTCTCTCTCTCTCTTTCTCTCTCTCCCTCTCTCTCTCTCTCTCTCTCTCTCTCTCTCTCTTCCTCTGCTCGTGTCTCTCTCTCTGTCCCTCTCTCTCTCTCTGTGTCTCTCTCTCTCTCTCTCTCTCCCTCTCTCCAGCTGTAATAAAGATGGAGGGCGGTACAGACTTGGACCTGCAGGTTCTGGAGCTGCCGTCCGTTGCCGCAGCGACCGGAGGGGAGGGGGGGTCGGGGGCGGGGGGAGTCGTCGGCTGGCGGCGGCGGGGAGAGGGGGGAGGGCGGGCCCCAGCGGGGGGGGCGGAGGCTGGGGCCGGGACGTCCGGATCCGGATCGACCGCGAGCCGAACGGACGAACCGGCCGGCGGAGAGGGGAGCAGCAAGAAAGACTCCGTCAAGGTGAGGAATAATAATAATAATAATAATCATAATAATATTAATAACCTTTAACTTTCATACACAACATGCAACTCCAACAACAAGCAAAAAGCACTGCGTTAAAAGAATAAAATCAGTAAAAATAGAAAGATAAGAATATGCAAATGGATGAAAATAGACAAAAATGAATTGTAATAAGCTTCATATTTATAGTAAAGTAAAGTAAAGGTTTATTACAATAACTGATGATCTTTATTCATACAGCGCTCTCTGTCACGTACACCCGTCCCGAGTCGTTACGCTGGACAGGTTAATAAAAGTTTTGTGTCCGTCCGCAGGAGAGTGGAGAGGAGGAGAAGCAGAACGGAGAGCAGGAGAAAGAAGAGGAGGAGGAGGAGGAGGAGGAGGAGGAAGAGGAGGAGGAGGAGGAGAAGAGAGAGGAGGAAGAGAAGAAGAAGACGGCCAGAAAGTGAGTTTGGTCGACCTGCTGGTGCCGAGTGAGGTGGTCCTCCTCAACAGTAGGATTCAGCCCGAGTCGGTCCCTTTAGTCCTTTAGCTCTAGTCCTCTAGCTCTAGTCCCTTTAGCTCTAGTCCTTTTAGACCTAGGCCCTTCTCTTTAGCCCTAGTCTACTCTCTTTATCTCTAGTCCCCTAACCCTGGTCCCTTTAGCCCTAGTCTCTTTAGCCCTAGTCCCTGTAGCCCCAGTCCCTTTAGCCCTAGTCTCCTCTCTTTATCTCTAGTCCCCTTAACCCTGGTCCCTTTAGCCCTAGTCTCTTTAGCCCTAGTCCCTTCTCTTTAGCCCTAGTCCCCTTCTCTTTAGCCCTAGTCCCTTCTCTTTAGCCCTAGTCTACTCTCTTTAGCCCTAGTCTCTTTGGCTCTAATCCCTTTAGCCCTAGTCTCTATAGCCCTAGTCTCCTCTCTTTAGCTCTAGTCCCTTAGCACTAGTCTCTTTAGCTCTAATCCCTTTAGCCCTAGTCTCTGTAGCCCTAGTCTCCTCTCTTTAGCCCTAGTCTCCTCTCTTCAGCTCTAGTCCCTTTAGCTCTAGTGTCTTTAGTCCTAGTCGCTCTAGCTCTAGTCTCCTCTCTTTAGCTCTAGTCCCTTTAGCACTAGTCCCCTTTAGGTCTGGTCCCTTTAGCACTAGTCCCTTTAGCTCTAGTCCCTTTAGCTCTAGTTCCTTTAACTCTATTCTCTTTAGTCCTAGTCCCTCTAGCTCTAGTCCCTCTAGCCCTAGTCCCTGTAGCTCTAGTCCCTCTAGCTCTAGTCCCTCTAGCTCTAGTCCCTCTAGTCCCTCTAGTCCCTCAGTGCTTCATCCTGTACAGCTGCCACACAGTAACTCTGTTGGAAGCTGGTTGATGATGTCATGCTGACATGCAGACGCAGCTCCTGACTGTGATTGACAGCCATGTTGGCCCCCTCCCCCTCCCCTCAGGGCAGGAAGAGGAAGCGCAGCGTGTCGGCCGACAGCGGGGAGGGCAGCGGCTCCGACTCTGACTCCTCCCACTCCGACGGAGAGAAGGAGGAAGAGGAGGAGAAGGAGGAAGAGGAGGAGGAGGGGGAGGACGGTAAGAAACATTTGACCTGTTTTAACGTGTGTTGTTGTGTTAACATGGAGTCGGGCTGATGTGTGTGTGTGTGTGTGTGTGTGTGGTGTGTGTGTGTGTGTGTGTGTGTGTCAGAGCGGAGGAAGGAGCGGGGGAAGGAGAGAGGGAAGGAGAGAGAGAAGGAGGCGGCGCCGGTGAAGCCCCGCCCCCTCCACCTCACCACTTCGCTGTTCATCAGAAGCATCGCTCCGGAGGTTTCCAAAGACGAGATCACTGCTGTGAGTACACACACACACACACACACACACACACACACACACACACACA
>NW_027605262.1:12500-32500 GCF_048128805.1 Centroberyx gerrardi
CATCTCCCAGCTGACTCCAGACTTCACTGTTGTTACTTTGCTTTTAATCCTGTGAAGCACGAGTCCAGTATCAATTTAATATCTTAAAGAAAACTAAATATCTAGGACTTTTCAATGCAATATGGTTTTAATAGGATAAAAACTTGGTAAGAGCATCATGAGTTTGATTTCTATAATCAGTTTCAACTTCAATAAATTCAATCATTCCATACAAATTCAGAAAACAGAATTTAAATTCAGTCGTCCGCTGGAACAAATCTCATCACTTTCAATCTAAGTCATTTACACAAACACAAGATCTCAAGTCAAGACTTTAGAAACCTTTTCAAGTCATCAAAGTACAAGTCAGTCAAGTCCCAAGTCACCAGAACCCAAGTCAAGTCAAGTCTCAAGTCTTCTCTTCATGCATCAAGTCAAGTCTCAAGCAATTCAAACTGGGACTCGAATCCAAGTCATGTGACTCGAGTCCAAGTCATGTGACTCGAGTCCAAGTCATGTGACTCGAGTCCCCCCCTCTGCCTTCTAAGCTGTTCTAACCCTAACAAAATGTTATATACCAAAAACACAGCCCGTCTCCATGGTTACCGTACCTCCATGACTGGCAGACTCGCAGTCATCCAGATGCTAACAGCTAGCTAGCTAGCCATGCTGCCAGTCTCCCTTTATTTTATTTTATTTAACCTTTATTTAACCTTTATTTAACCAGGTGAGTCCCATTGAGATTACAAGATGTCTTTTTGGAGGGGATAGTGATAGTGTTGCCACAACATAGAAAGGGACATACAGTAAAAACAAGGCAGTAAAACAAAGAGATGAGTCTAGCTAGGGAAGCATTTACAAACTCCAACTGAATTATTCCTGTTAGCATTATAAAAATATGACTTCATAGCATTTTACACTTTTAAAATAGACCTTCCAACATGTTCGTGTCCCATTGTAAAGAGAGTCTCTGTATTTTACAGTCTGTAGACACACAAACACCTAAAAACATTATTATAACAATTAACTATAACTGTGATACTATTACTGCTGCTGCTACTGTTACTGTAACACTAGTTTTGGACAAGTGATTTGAAGTGTGTGTGTGTGTGTGTTGCAGGCGGACCTCCCTACCCGCCCAACCAGTTTGGGGCGGGGCGCGGTAACTATGACAACTTCAGAGGTCATGGAGGAGGAGGAGGAGGAGGAGGAGGAGGAGGGGGGTATCCTGGGAAACAACGCAGCAGGTAGGGAGGAGAGAGGGATTAGAATACACTGATGGATTGATTAGATTGATTAGATATCTGACTCTCTCTCTCTCTGTCGCTCTCTCTCTCTCTCTCTCTCTCCCTCTCTCTCTCGCTCTCTCTCCCCCTCCCTCTCTCTCTCTCTCTCTCTCTAGGGGCGTGCGAGGTGACCCCAGGTCTATAATAGAGTACAGAGACCTCGACGCTCCGGAGGACCTCGACTTCTTTTAAAAGCAGCAAAGAAGAAGAAAAAAAAAACACAAACTTTTTTACTTTTTTTATTCCTCTTTTTTCCCTCCTCCCTTTTCCCCTTGTTGTTTTTTTTTTTCTTTTGCTCAATTTTTCGACATAGGACAAAAAGTTGAGGGCTTTACACAGTGGAGTGTGTGTGTGTGTGTGTGTGTGTGTGTGCGTGTGTATGTGTGTGTGTGTGTGTGTGTGTGTCAGCAGTGTTTGCCAGCAGGACCAATGTTATGTCAGTCATTGATAATTATTATGATGATAAATTGATGCGTTCCACTTTCCAATAAAGATCAATACAGGAAAACTGATGATGGTTTATGTGTTGCCATGGTTACCACACACACACACACTCATGCTGCGTTCCACTTCATGTCCGTTAGCAATAAGCTTAACAGAAAGATGAATTTGGGAACTCACTGACGGAAAATAGAATTCCCAAACTTACTGACGGAAAATAGAATTCCCAAACTTACTGAAAGAAAGTAGAATTCCCAAACTTACTGAAAGAAAATAGAATTCCCAAACTTACTGAAAGAAAATAGAATTCCCAAACTTACTGAAAGAAAATAGAATTCCCAAACTTACTGATGGAAAATAGAATTCCCAAACTTACTGATGGAAAATAGAATTCCCAAACTTACTGACGGAAAATAGAATTCCCAAACTTACTGAAAGAAAATAGAATTCCCAAACTTACTGACGGAAAATAGAATTCCCAAACTTACTGAAAGAAAATAGAATTCCCAAACTTACTGAAAGAAAATAGAATTCCCAAACTTACTACAGAAAATAGAATTCCCAAACTTACTGAAAGAAAATAGAATTCCCAAACTTACTGACGGAAAATAGAATTCCCAAACTTACTGAAAGAAAATAGAATTCCCAAACTCACTGAAAGAAAATAGAATTCCCAAACTCACTGAAAGAAAATAGAATTACCAAACTTACTGAAAGAAAATAGAATTCCCAAACTTACTGACGGAAAATAGAATTCCCAAACTTACTGAAAGAAAATAGAATTCCCAAACTCACTGACGGAAAATAGAATTCCCAAACTTACTGAAAGAAAATAGAATTCCCAAACTCACTGAAAGAAAATAGAATTCCCAAACTTACTACAGAAAATAGAATTCCCAAACTTACTGACGGAAAATAGAATTCCCAAACTTACTGAAAGAAAATAGAATTCCCAAACTTACTGATGGAAAATAGAATTCCCAAACTTACTGAAAGAAAATAGAATTCCCAAACTTACTACAGAAAATAGAATTCCCAAACTTACTGAAAGAAAATAGAATTCCCAAACTCACTGACGGAAAATAGAATTCCCAAACTTACTGAAAGAAAATAGAATTCCCAAACTTACTGATGGAAAATAGAATTCCCAAACTTACTGAAAGAAAATAGAATTCCCAAACTTACTACAGAAAATAGAATTCCCAAACTTACTGAAAGAAAATAGAATTCCCAAACTCACTGACGGAAAATAGAATTCCCAAACTTACTGAAAGAAAATAGAATTCCCAAACTCACTGAAAGAAAATAGAATTCCCAAACTCACTGACGGAAAATAGAATTCCCAAACTCACTGAAAGAAAATAGAATTTCCAAACTTACTGACGGAAAATAGAATTCCCAAACTCACTGAAAGAAAATAGAATTCCCAAACTCACTGACGGAAAATAGAATTCCCAAACTCACTGACGGAAAATAGAATTCCCAAACTTACTGACGGAAAATAGAATTCCCAAACTTACTGAAAGAAAATAGAATTCCCAAACTTACTGAAAGAAAATAGAATTCCCAAACTTACTGAAAGAAAATAGAATTCCCAAACTTACTGAAAGAAAATAGAATTCCCAAACTTACTGATGGAAAATAGAATTCCCAAACTTACTGATGGAAAATAGAATTCCCAAACTTACTGACGGAAAATAGAATTCCCAAACTTACTGAAAGAAAATAGAATTCCCAAACTTACTGACGGAAAATAGAATTCCCAAACTTACTGAAAGAAAATAGAATTCCCAAACTTACTGAAAGAAAATAGAATTCCCAAACTTACTGAAAGAAAATAGAATTCCCAAACTTACTGACGGAAAATAGAATTCCCAAACTTACTGAAAGAAAATAGAATTCCCAAACTTACTGAAAGAAAATAGAATTCCCAAACTTACTACAGAAAATAGAATTCCCAAACTTACTGAAAGAAAATAGAATTCCCAAACTTACTGACGGAAAATAGAATTCCCAAACTTACTGAAAGAAAATAGAATTCCCAAACTCACTGAAAGAAAATAGAATTCCCAAACTCACTGAAAGAAAATAGAATTACCAAACTTACTGAAAGAAAATAGAATTCCCAAACTTACTGACGGAAAATAGAATTCCCAAACTTACTGAAAGAAAATAGAATTCCCAAACTCACTGACGGAAAATAGAATTCCCAAACTTACTGAAAGAAAATAGAATTCCCAAACTCACTGAAAGAAAATAGAATTCCCAAACTTACTACAGAAAATAGAATTCCCAAACTTACTGATGGAAAATAGAATTCCCAAACTTACTGAAAGAAAATAGAATTCCCAAACTTACTGACGGAAAATAGAATTCCCAAACTTACTGAAAGAAAATAGAATTCCCAAACTTACTGAAAGAAAATAGAATTCCCAAACTTACTACAGAAAATAGAATTCCCAAACTTACTGAAAGAAAATAGAATTCCCAAACTCACTGACGGAAAATAGAATTACCAAACTTACTGAAAGAAAATAGAATTCCCAAACTCACTGAAAGAAAATAGAATTCCCAAACTCACTGATGGAAAATAGAATTCCCAAACTCACTGAAAGAAAATAGAATTTCCAAACTTACTGACGGAAAATAGAATTCCCAAACTCACTGAAATAAAATAGAATTCCCAAACTCACTGAAAGAAAATAGAATTTTGGAACTCACCAACGGAAAGATGAGTTTCACAACTTCACGAACAAAAATGTGAATTTCCTAACTCATTAACTCAGCTTAACGAAGTAAAAGTTGAATTTTGCAACTTAACGATGGAAAGATGAGTTCAGGAATTTACCGACAGTGAAAGCTGACTGGTGTTTAAAAAAAAAAAAAAAAAGCAACCTGTCAAACAGCCAGTCGGTAGGAAGTGAGTTTAGTGTTTTACCTACAAGACAGAAGACTCACTGGGTGAAGTCGTTGTTATCTTAGCTAACAAAGCTAAGCTAAACATCTCAGCAACAGCTAACAGAGAAGCTAGCTTTAGCCACAACATCAGGAAACACCCGTCTGCTGAATAATGTTAACAATACCAAGTCATTTAAATATCAGATAGTTTACAGCCGGTTTGACATGAATATCAGAAGCTAGTTTTGTTTTGAAGTGGTTTTCGCTGAGCTAGCTTGCTGTAGCATTAGCGGGGCTAAAGGCTAATGTTTAGCCTTTAGCCCGTTTCAGCCCGTTTCAGGTGTTTACAGTCTGAACCGCTTCAATAATGAGACTGAAACCAGAACACTGCACACGTCTGAATGTGGTTCTGCTGACTGACTATGACCTTATTCAGGTTCAGGGGATCAGAGCATGATGTTTACATGGTGGTTTCTTATTCAGACTTGTCTTAATCCGGATCATATCGGTTTACTGCTGTCCAGGGAAACGTAGGACAGTGTTAACTGGCTCAGGCTCGACTAATCTGTCCAGTATTTTTCCTGATTAAAAGATATTTTTGTCTTGTAACAGATAGTGAGCAGGATGTGCAGGAGTTTGGTTTCCCTGTCCGGCCGGCTGTTTGTTCGCAGGAGTCCGGAACGTTTTCTGTCACAATCCAACAATAAATGATCACATCTAATGATAAAAAAAAACGTAGTCTCCAAATAACAAATGACCACAACAAAATAATGAATGCTCACATCATTTGTTTTATCATTAGATGTGATTGTTTATTGTTGGATTGAGGCACAGAAAATGTTCCCAAATTTGTGTTTCCAAATTTACAGAAACTAAATGTCGAGGTCCGGAGCTTAAAGGAGAAGTGACGTGTTGGTGAGACGGACGGTGAGCATCTGGTAAGAAAAAAAAAAAAAAAAAAGGATGAAGCCGCTTTCTCTCGACTTCCATCCAACATGAAGTGAAGCAGCAGCAAAGAGCTTCTGACTCCACGTGTCGGTTCCTGTTCATCTGCAGTTTGAATCATTCCTGGTACATAACAGCCTTAATAAAGTCAGGTTAGTATTGTGGGTTTATAAGGGATTTATTCATGAGTTGATTCACAGAGACTCTAGAAATTAAGGGATTTTTTTTATGCCTTTTGTGCAGGTTTACAGGTTATTAATGAGTTATTAGTGGAAAGTTCCCGTCTCCCTTAATTTTACATTAAATTAGAAAGTGAGCAGTCAAACATTAAGGGGAGGTTTTGATGGGGTCTCCTCCATTAATAACGCTTTTAATTTTAAGGGGATTTTGCATGAATTGAGGGGTCACTTAATTGAAATGAATGAAAATGTAAAGTTATTTTAAGGGATTACTGGAATGTAGAATATAACCTCACACAGTTTGAAATGAAATAAGTAAGTAAGATTTTATTTATATAGCACCTTTTTAAAACAAAGTTACAACGTGCTTTACAGGATACAGAAATACAAAAATACAATACAGAAAAGTTTCATAGCGATTGCTGAAATTCTGTTTGAGTTACGAGCCAAAATGTCGCAGGCCACGCCCACTTTCACCAGTTTCATGATTGGATTAGGAGATTCAGTTTTCTGGTCTTTATGGCGCCTCCTATTGGTCGATCTTATAATGGCTTTGCACACGTGGTTGTTCGATATATTTTAACATGTTCACCGAGTTTCTTGATGATTGGACAATTTATCATGACGTTATAACAGTTTATCTTACAGGCCACGCCCCCTCACTACTTTAAGACTAACACTGAGTCGATGGAGAAAAACAATAATGAACTAATAAGAGTAAATGGGAGATATTAGACACACGACAACTGACATACACAACAATAGAATATGTGAAGTAGAAATATAATAAAATCTATACTAAGATGAACAGTCAGTTCAGTTTGACAGGTCAGTTTTTCTTTTGTGTGTGTGTGTTGGTTTATTAAAACACAGCAGTCAAACAATAAATTCATAACTAACTTTCATATCAGTGTGAGGTTTTTTAGGAGTGTGTGTGAGTGTGTGTGAGTATGAGAGAGAGAGAGAAACAGGGTTTGTGTGTGTGTGTTGGCTTTCTGCCTGGTAAGAATGTGTGTGTGTGTATGCGTGCCTCCTTCCATGGAATTCCAGCCAAGTGTGAAGCGCATACACACACACACACACACACACACACACACTATTTGACTATAAAACAACTGTGTCTGTTGGAGAGAGAGATAAAGAGAGGAAGAAGCGAACGGAGAGACGGACGGAGGAGAAATGAGCTGACAGGATGACTGGTGAGTGACGACTTTCTGAATAAAACAGAATGAAAGAGAAATAGAGTGAAAAAGAATAGACAGACAATAGATGTGAAAGTGGAGAGTAGAGTCAGAGAAACTGGATCGCTCGGCTCGGGTCCGGTCTGTTTTCAGTCGTATGGTCTTCATGTTCTCCTGCAGCAGAAACAGGAACAGGTTTCTATTTTCCATTCTAGTCCTTTTTGTGATTCTCAGCAGTAGAATACACTTCAGACCCTCGATCAGGAACCGGCAGCCTGTGGCGAGGAGGTCAGAGGTCACAGCAGCCTGCTGATAGGTGGAAGAAATATTCCTGTGATGACAGACATATGATTCATCAGTTTCCATCCAGCTATCAGGAGAATTTAAAGCAAATCAAATGTGATAAAAAACTTAAAGACCAAAGCGACTCCTCTTTGAAGCATCAAAAGGCAAAAAATACTTTATTACATCACAGAAGCATTAAAGAAACACCAAAAACTCTTTTGAAGGCCTGAAGATGTTTTGAATGCTTCTGTGATGTAATAAAGTATTTTTTGTCTTTTGATACTTCAAAGAAGAGCTGCCCTGGTCTTTATGTAAAGTTTATTCTTAGAGTTTTTTGCCCGCAGATCAAAGCGCAGCCTCTTCCTCCTCTGTAGCGCTCCACTTGTTTCTCAAAATGTGACTTTGTTGCGTCTCCGTCAGCCGGTTACACTCAATTCATCTTTTTTTCTTGACCTTTAGAACAAAATCAGCTTGATTGCAGTCATGAAGCTGCGATGTGATAAGAGCAGGAATAACTTTCCAGGTCCTGGAAGGATCATTTTAGATGTTAAATATTTTCCTTCAGACAGGAGTGTGTGCAGCTGTGTTCACATCCAAGTTTAGATTATCACAGATGACGCACATGTTGGGACGGTTTGCCGAGGTGTTTTCTGATCAAAGGCGTTTTACGAGTCCAGACCAATAAACATAACTTCAGATTTATCTGCGTTTAATAAGCCCCGCCCCCTGGTTCTGCCAAGCGAGCTCAAGTGAATTAATTTCTGCAGCTCTTTATCTCATCGTGTCTCACAGGACTTTACAGAGAGAGTCTAACTAGATCTTCTTTTTTTTTTACACAGAAAGAAAAAAACACACAACTCAGCAACAGTTTTCAAAACATACATAAAAACATAACAACACTAACGCCTGACACACGGCATTCGGTCTAACAATAGTAAGCAAAGCAATACAGTACAGGGAAAATAATAATAATAATAAATAAACCTCACCCAAGCCTCCGCTTCAATAAACTTCTTCCATCTTTGAAGTAACCTTGAGTGTCATTATTATTAGTTGCACTGTATCCTTCCAAAATAAAAAAAAATGTTTCAGAAAATGTTTTGAATCGATGAATACTTCAGGATTCCACTCCGGTTGCCTTAAAAATGAACATTTTCCCCAACAAAATAATACAATTAACAATATAGGTCTTCATTTCTGTGGCATCTCCCATTATTATATACATTTTTTTTTAGCTCAAATGTAAATTAATATCTGATCACATCTTTTGGACTTCCCTCCCCCAATATAGCAGGACCACAAAAGATGAACAGTTGACTCCAGAAAACATAAACAGCATTCATCTGATTCACTAATACACCAGATTTTTTTTGCATTTTCCTTGTAGCCAGGAAATTGTAGATGATTTTTAACTGAAAATATCTTCTGAAGTAGTTTTATATATTAACCCAAAAACTTGGTTCCATGGTAAGGGGCAATCAAAAGTGTCCTCCCATTTTTTTTACAGGTATTGTATGGAATTTGTTCCAGAGACTGAGATGTTAAATTAAAATTGTAGATAATTTTGTTTATCTTGCCATTTTGTAACTCATCAACACCTTAGATCCTCCACTGTTCATTTGTTTCCCGTCTGTTTTAGAGCAGAAATCAATTGATTGAATAATTGTAGAGAGCAAATAGTGCCATAAGTTTCCCATCTTCATATACAATATCATGTATGAACCAGACACCATTATCCCTTCAATCACAATATTGGAATTAAACCATATAATTTGCTGAAGAATCTCATCCCTACTTTCTGGAGGGTGAAACTGAAAACATAACCGACTCTGTGGAACCCGCCCCCCCCCCCCCCCCCCCCCCCCCCCCCGACCACAGGAAGTTGCGTTTCATCTGACATTGCGAATGGTGAGAAGTTTTTGTTGGAGTTAAAGGAACGTTAGGGTTAAAGGAGAGATACAGCTGAGTGTGGATGAAAGTGAAAGGGGTGAAAGTCGACGAGAATATAAATGGGAAATAATAAGGGGCCGAGGACGGGACCCTGGGGTTCTCCACAGGTCAGAAGTCCCCTGGATGATCTGAACTCACCGACTCACTGTCCTCTGGATGAGAGTCAAACCAGTTTAAATCAGAAGAAGAAGAGACGCTCACCTGCTGTTTAAGACGCTCAATCAAAATCAAATGATCAGTGGTTTGTCAGCAGGTCATAACTTTAATAATAACTGGTGTGTCAGACCTGAACTCCCTCATTCAGGTCTACGCTCCCTCCCGCTCACTACGATATATCCAGACTCTTCTTCTGTGGTTCCTCGGTGGTGGAACGAGTTACCGAACTCCATTCGATCCGCAGAGTCCCTCTCGATCTTTAAGAGAAGGCTGAAGACCCAGCTCTTTAGTGAACACCTGATGGACTGTGTAATCTATAAAAAAAAACCCTCTTTAAAATCTCATGTGTACGTCGCTTTGGATAAAAGCGTCTGCCAAATGGGGAAATTGTAAATTGTAAATTGTAATCATATCATGATGTGCTGGCGCTTCCACCACCCAATACAGATATTAAAAAAAAACATACAGTTGGTGCTCAATCCGGGGGATTCAATCTAAACAGTCAATCAATAAATGATTAAAGGGAACATGAAGTTTTTCCTGTTTTTTGGAACTAGTTTATCCTTCGTCTCCTGTTTTCAAAGTGTGCTGTAGTTCCACTTATCTGATACAGTTACAGGTAAAATAACTTGTGTATTACTCAGTAATTACCAGTCATCCTAATGCTATAAATAGTTATTACATCTAATTTACTTGGATAGTACGTAGTCATGACTGCGTAATTCAACTCTCCATGCAGTTTTCCATGCAGTGTCATGCTGGTGTCTGCTTAATAAAAGCGGCATTGTTTATTACTGACTGACTGGTTTGGCCTGGCTTACACACACACACACACACACACACACACACACACTCACACACTCACACACACCAGGCATTCATTTCCTCGTTCCAAGCTTCCGTGCGTCTTTGTCTGTTTTATTAAGAGAGCAGAACCCAGCTTCTCCCAAACATTACAGTATTGATTCATGAAAGATTATAGATCAGGTTATACAGGAGCTTAGCAGCAGGGTTCAGACTGAGGAGAGGCTGTTTATGACAATATTTGAATATATGATATGATATGATATCACTTTATTAATCCCCTTGGGGAAATTCGGATGTGTGTGTGTATGTGTGTGTATTTGTGTTTATGTTACAGTTTATGTGGATAAACTGGAGCATGTGCAGATAAACCAGGAAATGTGGGAATTTTTTGACGAGCTGTTTGTACATTTAGTTCAACAATGTGGGTAAATGTACAAATTGACCGGTACATGTGTACTTTGATTGTTTTCCCACACAAACCGTAACATATATATGTGTACACACAGTATATGTGTGTCTGTGTGTGTGTATATATACTGTATATGTGTGTTTATGTGTGTGTGTGTGTGTGTGGATACTGTTATGTGTCTATATGTGTTTATTTCTGTGTATATATGTGTCTTTGTGTCTTTATGTGTGTATCTATCTTTACATATTTCTGAATGTGTGTGTGTGTGTCCAACAGAGCGCTGGCTAACCCCCCCCTCCCTCCTCGACAACCACACCTCGGTGACGGCGGAGCTGCTGCCGGGCAACCGGTCGTCCGCATGTTTCCACGCCGACGACGCGTTCAAGTACCGCGCCTACTCCGTCACCTACCTGCTGCTGTTCCCTGTGGCGTTGCTTAGCAACATCGGAGCGCTGGTGGTCTTCCTGCTGCAGACCAACAGGAGGTCTGAACACACACACACACACACACACACACACACACACACACACGTTGCCAACTGTCTCTATACAACTAGACAGACTTTGTTGTTAATATTTGCATAAGTGCAAGCTGTCATTTGCCTTTCAAATGTAAAAGCCCTGGCTGCCCTGACCTTTGACCCCTGAAGGTTTAAACAGAGCAGAGGAACGGATCGACACGAGGACACGCCTCCCGCCTCCTGTCTTTTCAGTCTTCTCATGACACACGTGCACACGCGTGCACGTAGCGTGACCTGACGGAGCCGTTCCAACCCGTTCTCATCCCCAGCTCGTCCCATGTTGACTCTTTGTCAAACCCCTGTCCCGTCTGTACAGGACGCACCGGGTGTCCCGTAGACTCCATGGTAACGCCTCTCGCGGCAGTATTGGATGCAATACAATCTGAACCAACAGGTAATAAGATTAGTTATAAGAGGATATAATCAAAAAAATTACAAAAATATACATTTGTTGGTGCTTTTTTGCTGCGATTTCATCAGCTGTGTTTCACGGGCAGAAAGAGGTACGTTCAATGACGAAACGGATTATGCAACGTTTAGAAACGTTAACTCCCAACTGCGTTCTTCTATTTAAATTGTGTTTATTGTAAAGTAGAGGAAACAATACAGTCGTTATAAAGTGCTATCTTTTATGCAGTTTATTGAGATGCCACTGAAATAACTTGTCATATAGGTTATGAGCCAAATTTATTTATTTATTTAGCAGGTGACATCAAATGGTAAAATGCAAGTGATTTTTTTTTTTCCATTTGGCCTCGAAATTGATCTACAACCATACTAACCTTTTTTAAAAAAATCAATATTAGCACCAAAGATCTCCAGCAAAGAAATGCATCAAAGCGGAAAGCCTTATTTGGGCAGAACATGTAGCCAGACTGTGTTCTGTTGTCCAGGAGAGAAAGCTGCAGGCGTCCAATACTGCCGCGAGAGGCGTTACCATGGAGTCTACGCGACACCCGGGGCGTCCTGTACAGACGGGACAGGGAACCTTTAGCGTCGTTATAGCAACGCCAAGGGATTTGACAAAGAGTCAACACGGGACGAGCTGGGGATGAGGATGGGTCGGCTGTTCTGAGACCGTTTCGAAAATATCTACAAAACTTTAAAATGAAACCGTTTTATTGCAGAGATTGTTTTACTGCATTTGCACACAGCCATAAAATGATTCTACAACGACTTTTTCCTCAACGCAAGCTGACGTTCTACTTCCTGTGTTGACCAGCCACCGCTGATCGACACAGGAAGTAGAAACCAGACGCAGCCTGAACACAGTTTACATCAGAACCTCCATGTTCTCCCAGTTATTTTACTGTCGCCCGTTTACTCCTTTCATTCATTTCATTTCACATTTCATTAGATCGCCTCGAGAAGCGGCCCGGTCTCTCCGGCACAGTTATTAAATTGTTTCACGCTTATATCACTGGACGAAAATGTTATGTAAAAATTGGAGAACATGTCTCTAAACCAGGTGATGTTGGTCATGGCGTGGCCCAGGGCAGCGTCTCAGGATCCTCTGTTATGTTCACTGTACACGCTCCCACTGGGTGTCATCACCCGGCAGCACGGTGAGAATATTCACGCCTATGCTGACGATGCACAGCTGTACGTGTCTGAGGCCAGGCGACCTGACGCCCTCTCTGGTCGGGCTGACTGTGTCTCAGACATAAATGAACGGATGAGTAAAGCTAAACGAAGAGAAGGCAGACATTCTTTTAGTCGGTCCTGAATCCAAAAGGGATTTTATTCAAGCCAAACTGAACAGAAGACAGTATTTAAGACTCAGATCTTAATTTTTTACGCTCATTTTAATTCCTTGACTGGACCAACTACGAAACACAGTCAAGGTGAGACCTCCTCTAACACAGCAGGATGCCAAAAAGCCAAATGATGCCCTGCTCTGTATACTGGTCTCCCACAGGCAGCAATCACTAGACTAGACGCTGCTTCCAGGGTCTTAACTAAGACCAAAAAGAGCGATCACATAACTCCTGTGTTACGTGATCTGCACCGGCTACCCATATCCTCTAGAATAGATTTCAAAATCCTTCTTGTAGTCTTTAAGTGTAGTCTTAAGGCACTAAATGGCTTAGCGCCTTCTTATATCACACACAGTTTATCGTTTTAAGTCCTCAGGTCCTCAGAGGCCTTAAACATTCCCACGGTCAGCAAGAAAATTGAAAACATACTTGTTTACCTTCGCGTACAAATAGAAATACTGTCTACTTTTGCTTTGCCAATTTATCGCTTCTTTCCTCTCCCCCTGTTTTTTAATCTCCCTGTTTTCAGTTACATTGCCTGGAAGCTGTGTTACCTTTATCTGTCTTTTCATTTGTTGTTTCCTTTAAAGCACTTTGAGCTACTGTCCCTGTCTCTGTGAATAGAAATCATTATCGTTGTCATTCATCATTATTTGGGTTTTGGGAAGCCGATACGTATACTTCTGGAGGAAAGCTGCATGATAGCCAGTGTTCAGTATCTTTACATTTAACCATGTTCATGCTTCCAGAAAATCCCGAGTGTTTTGGGTTTTCTCACTGAGCTTTATTAGCACAAATTAAAAAATAAGGTATAAAAAGTGAAACTCCTGCAGCGTCTCAGAGACAACACGCTGCAGTCAGAGTCTGCTTGATCTGTTTTATCAGAATGAGATCAGCTTCCTGGTTTTAAAATAAACCAACAGTCTGGTTTGCATTTTAAAACAATGAACAAACAAGCAAGAATGATGAGAACAAGCCATGTTGCTGCAGCACGTCGCCGAGTGGAAACACAAAAGTGCTCCAACAAATTTGTTTTAATAAAGAGAAACTTTATAATGTTACTTCTTAAGGTACAAGCCGAACTAAAGAGTAAAGAACCTAATTACTTAAAAAAATATATTTTCAACTTACCCCAATACTGATTAGGTTTATATAAATGTAGAAAAATGTTATTCCATTTTGATAGAGTAGAATATTTTGCAGAATAGGTGTGGCAAAATGGTCGCCCCTTAATTTCAACATAACATAAAAAGAAGTTCCTTCCTGGTTCCAGATCTGTGTTTCTGGGCCTTTGAGCAAGGCATCAGAGTCTTCTAGTGTTTACTGAGTGGATGTGGATCGGGACGACAGGAAACCGGGACCAGAGAACTCCTTCAAACTGACAACTACGCCAAGTCACATGTTTCCCTTTGGCAGAGCAGCAGGACAAATATTACACCCAAGAGGATGAGAGGAGCCAATTGGCACGCAACTCCAAATGACATCAATTTAAAATGCCTCTTTCTTTGGGAAGTTCAAGATACAGAACATGATTAACAACTAACTCTTGCCTTCTTCAGGGAGCTTAAATAAAACTCGATGGTAAAAACAAAAAATTAAGCGATGTGACTTACTGACCAAACATAGAGAAGTACTGAGTAGACAGCCACCAGTTCTTTTATTTTTATTTCAGTTTAGCTTTAGCTTTAGCTTGAGCTTTAGTTTTAGCTTTAGCTTGAGATTTAGTTTTAGCTTTAGCTTGAGATTTAGTTTTAGCTTTAGCTTGAGATTTAGTTTTAGCTTTAGTTTTAGCTTTAGCTTGAGATTTAGTTTTAGCTTTAGTTTTAGCTTTAGCTTGAGATTTAGTTTTAGCTTTAGTTTTAGCTTTAGCTTGAGATTTAGTTTTAGCTTTAGTTTTAGCTTTAGCTTGAGATTTAGTTTTAGCTTTAGTTTTAGTTTTAGCTTGAGATTTAGTTTTAGCTTTAGTTTTAGCTTTAGCTTGAGATTTAGTTTTAGCTTTAGTTTTAGCTTTAGCTTGAGATTTAGTTTTAGCTTTAGTTTTAGCTTTAGCTTGAGATTTAGTTTTAGCTTTAGTTTTAGTTTTATCTTTACCTTTAACTTGAGCTTTAGTTTTAGCTTTAGTTTTTGTTTTAGCTTTAATATAAGCTTTAGTTTTAGCTTTAGCTTTAGCTTTAGTTTTAGCTTTAGTTTTATCTTTAACTTGAGCTTTGTTTTAGCTTTAATTTGAGCTTTAGTTTTATCTTTAACTTAAGCTTTAGCTTTAGCTTTAGTTTTATCTTTAACTTGAGCTTTAGTTTTAGCTTTAGCCTTAGCATTAGTTTTAGCTTTAGTTTTTGTTTTAGCTTTAATATAAGCTTTAGTTTTAGCTTTAGCTTTAGTTTTAGCTTTAGTTTTATCTTTAACTTGAGCTTTGTTTTAGCTTTAATTTGAGCTTTAGTTTTATCTTTAACTTGAGCTTTAGTTTTAGCTTTAGCCTTAGCATTAGTTTTAGCTTTAGTTTTTGTTTTAGCTTTCTTTTTAGTTTTATCTTTATCTTTATCTTTATTTTTCAGTTCTAACCTTGTGCCTCCCTGAGCGGCTGGTTCTCACTGTGGCAGATTCCTCTTCCTGTTTCCTCCAGAAACTCCGCCTCCTGTGTCGTCATGATGAACCTGGCCCTATCAGACGCCGGCTTCTCCCTCACCCTCCCGCTGCGATTGGCTTATTACTTCAGGGGCGGGGTGTGGAACTTCCCTGATTGGCTGTGCCGACTGTGTGTCTACTGCTTCTATGTTAACCTCTATACAAGGTAACACACACACACACATACAGAAATACACACACATAGATAGACATGTACATGCATATACACACATGCACTAACAAAGTGCTAACTCTTCCTCCCCCAGCATCCTCTTCCTCACTTTACTGAGCGTGCTCCGTTGGCTCGCCGTGTCCCAGCCCCTCCGCCACCGATCCATGGCCACGCCCGCTCGAATCTCATTGGCCTGCCTGGCTGTGTGGGTGTTTGTGGGCGTGTCCTCCGGCCCCTTCCTGTCCAATGGGGTGACAGAGAGGTGAGGTTCCGACAGGAATCACACATAAAAACTGTTTTCCTTTATCTGGTGTAATTACCTGCAGGCTGCCAAAGGAAACGGCATAAATAAAGTGTGAATATATATGTCCTGAATGGGCTTCTGTATAATCATCCCCTCTAAACATCAGATTGAAGTTGAATTATTGATAAACTACATCCCATCCCCATCCTTCCATTTATTGTCTCCTTGATCAGTCAATTTTATTTAGTAAGAACTCTGGATATTTCCACTGTTTGGTTCCCCTGGTTTCCGTCGGACTAGCTTCTGTATAAAGAGACTCACAGCAAGTCACTGAGCTGAGAGGTTTTACAGCTTCTCTGTCTCCTTGCTGCCATGGATTGCTAACATGCTAATGTTGACTAGAAGAGCTAGAGAGAGAAGTACAGTCTGTGATGAAGCTACGTTAGCCTCGTCGCTAACGTTAGCTTCCAGTTGAGTTTTGACGTTTGTTGAGTTTGCTAACAGACTCATCTGCTCAGTTCTCACAGTGTGACAGACTTTACAACCTTAATGTCCAGACTGTGTTGTCACCATAGCAACTAACACTTAAAATTCGCCAGTTTATGCTGTACTAGCCAAATTACCATGGGGAACAGTGGAAGGAGCATTCTATTGCTTCAAGTCTGTGAGGATCGCTGTGGTTGTGACATGAAAGCTGTGATGTATTTATTTCCACCTCTCTCTCTCTCCTCTGTCTCTCCACCTGTCTCTCTCTCTCTCTCTCTCTCTCCTCTGTCTCTCCACCTGTCTCTCTCTCTCTCTCTCTCAGGGCGGGGCTTCCTCGTTGCTTTGAGCCGTCTAGCCCCGCCTCCTGGGAGCGTGTCCTGATCCTAAACTACGTGGCGTTGGCTCTCGGCTTCCTCCTCCCCTTCCTCACCATCATCGGTTGCTACGGCAGCATCATCCGGCGCCTGACGGCCCGCGGCGGTCCCCACGGCAACGGCCTCCCGGACAACAGCCGGCGACGCAACAACAGGCGGCGCTCGGTGCGCCTGGTCAGCCTGGTGACGGCGACCTTCCTCCTCTGCTTCCTGCCGTATCACGCGGTCCGGACGCTGCACCTGCACGCCGTCTGCGGCGGGTGGCGCTGCGGCGTCACGCTGGCGCTGCAGCGGGCGGTGGCCGTGACGCTCTGCCTGGCCGCCTGCAACAGCGTGGTGAACCCGCTGCTCTACTACTACTCCACCAGAACCTTCAGGGACAGCATGCGGGACGCCCAGTCCTCACTGCTGTCCAGCAGGGGGAGCCGCACCTCCTTCAGACCTGTACTGACCTGGACCAGGAGGAGGAACACCACCTGAGAACCGACCTGAGGAACACCAGCTGAGAACTGACCTGAGGAACACCAGCTGAGAACCGACCTGAGGAACCAACCAGCTGAGAACTGACCTGAGGAACACCAGCTGAGAACCGACCTGAGGAACCAACCAGCTGAGAACTGACCTGAGGAACACCAGCTGAGAACCGACCTGAGGAACCAACCAGCTGAGAACCGACCTGAGGAACACCACCTGAGAACCGACCTGAGGAACCAACCAGCTGAGAACCGACCTGAGGAACACCACCTGAGAACCGACCTGAGGAACCAACCAGCTGAGAACCGACCTGAGGAACACCACCTGAGAACCGACCTGAGGAACCAACCAGCTGAGAACCGACCTGAGGAACCAACCAGCTGAGAACCGACCTGAGGAACACCACCTGAGAACCGACCTGAGGAACCAACCACCTGAGAACCGACCTGAGGAACCAACCAGCTGAGAACTGACCTGAGGAACACCAGCTGAGAACCGACCTGAGGAACCAACCAGCTGAGAACCGACCTGAGGAACACCACCTGAGAACCGACTTGAGGAACACCACCTGAGAACCGACCTGAGGAACACCACCTGAGAACCGACCTGAGGAACCAACCAGCTGAGAACTGACCTGAGGAACACCAGCTGAGAACCGACCTGAGGAACCAACCAGCTGAGAACCGACCTGAGGAACACCACCTGAGAACCGACTTGAGGAACACCACCTGAGAACCGACCTGAGGAACACCACCTGAGAACCGACCTGAGGAACACCAGCTGAGAACCGACCTGAGGAACACCAGCTGAGAACCGACCTGAGGAACACCAGCTGAGAACCGACCTGAGGAACACCACCTGAGAACCGACCTGAGGAACACCAGCTGAGAACCGACCTGAGGAACCAACCAGTGTTCTTGTGTTCTTGTCCAAGAAGTAAAAAAAGGCGACATGTCTTCTACTCTTCATTTTAAACCCAGTGGATTTTGTTGTTATTTTTTGGACATCTTACTACCTGGACGACTGAACTGACTCTACACAGATAATCTGCGTCCCTGTTCTGTATTCTTCAGCCGAAGTGCGGTTCCAAATGGTTCCAAAACTGATGACTTGTGACTTGAATATTGATGACTCAGACTTGTATATTGATGACTTGGACTTGCACTCGAATATTGATGACTCAGACATTTCCCTAAGCTTGTCCCTGCTCTTCTGGTTGGTTCACAGTATCGGCTGAACATTTATAAGACAACAACAAACACTGACAGGAGGATGGACAGATCGTCTATAGCAACAGAGGAAGAGGAAGATGAAGAGGAAGATGAAGACGCTCCACTTCGTACTGTGAGCTTCACTTACATGGATTTTTACATTAACTGGCACGAAAAAGTTGAGCCGAATGAGAAAAAGGGACGATCGGTAAGCGAAAACGAAACTCTGTGGGACCGCAGTAAAGTTGTGGATCACCTGCAGAGTAAAAACACTTCCTGGTTAGCTCCGTCTGCTCTGGAAGAACAGAAGAAGAACCTCTTCCTGTTTCGTGCCGTAAAGCGATCCAGCAGGTTTCCCTCCAGATCCACCGGGCGGAGAAACTATGGAGGATGTTTACTGTCGTTATAATAATGTCTCTAAATGAATGTGATGATGGTTTATTGTTGGTGAAATTAAACACAGAGCAGCTTTAAGCAGAAACTTAACACACTTCACACAATAAGCTCTTCATTCACTCCCATAACGTCTATTAGTCTGTTCGTGATATTTAGTTGATTTTCCATGCGTTTCTCTTTCAGAACTCACTGGATAAACTCTAAAACTGAAGCTGAGAGTAAAAGTGATTTTCTCAGTTCCTGAAACATTTTGGAGATACGAGGTTTTCACCCGACAGCGACAATAAGCTAAGTAGATTATGAAGTCATAAAGGAGCTGGAAATGATATGTAATGTAGAGTGTCACGTCATCGGCAAACTGTTTGATGTTAGACTGACAGCATGTCTGTAAATGATGTAGTGTGTTTACTGTTTAGTGTAAAGTAATACTGAAACGATTAGTCAATTCATGTATTAATCAATTATGATTTTGATAATTGATTAATGGTTTTACTCAATTATCAGTAAAGATACCAAACATTTCCTGGTTCCAGCTTCACAGATTTGCAGCTTTTCTCGGTTTCATCTCATTATATAAATTATTCTAAATAAAATTAATACATTGATTTTTGGCTGCTGTTTTGACTGTTTGACTATTTTTGACATTTAATAGACTAAATGATTAATCGATTAATCAAAAAAAGAATTGATAGATTAATCGATAATGAAAGTAATTGTTAGTTGCAGCTCTAGAGTGAAGCTACAGACGGGTCGTGTCACAGACAAACTCTGTGTGTGTGTGTGTGTGTGTGTGTGTGTGTGTGTGTGTGTGTGTGTGTGTGTGTGTTTTTATGTTTTCCAGTGAAAATTCTGTATTTGTTTACAGATTGTTTGTTTATTCCATAATAAATATTCTGAGATGTTTCAGTCACGTAGAAATCCCACAGGAAATAAACTCTTCATCAACTCCTCCTCTCCCCTCTTCTCCTCTCCTCCCCTCTTCTCCTCTCCTCTCCTCTTCTCCTCTCCTCTCCTCCCCTCCTCTCTCTCCTCCTCTCTCTCCTCTCCTCTTCTCCTCTCCTCTCTTCTCCTCCTCTCCTCTCCTCTTTCCTCATCTCGTCTCCCCTCCTCCTCTCCTCTTTCCTCATCTCCTCTCCCCTCCTCCTCTCCTCTACCTCTCCTCCCCTCCTCTCCTTCTCTCCCCTCTTCTCCTCTCCTCTACCTCTCCTCTCTTCCTCTCCTCATCCTC